>NW_003852435.1:518855-550878 GCF_000181295.1 Otolemur garnettii
CTCTTCACTATACCAGATATAACAAAGTCTTAGAAATGTACTTAAATTAAGACAAAACTAAACCATTTCAATGTCCTATCTGAAGTCACAAATTGGAGCTCCAGAACTTACCATGGGGAAGGAAAGGTCCTAAGGAACCTAAAATGATAAAGTGGTGTAACTAGTTCTGCAATGAATATACTTTATAGTAACCGAGGATCTTGATATATGAACAACATCCACTTTATTAAAACATTAAAATACTTGTATTAATTGCAAGTCAGTTATCCACTAATTTAAAGAAAAATCATAGTTAACTCACATTTCCATATAACTTTTGCCCTGTACTTGATAGGCTCTCAATCTAATCAGCATTTTATTCATTTTCTTTAAAACTTATTTAAGGAGGCTTAGCGCCCATAGCACAGCGGTTGTGGCGTCGGCCATATGCATGGAGACTGGTGGGTTTAAACCCAGCCCAGGCCAGCTAAACAACAATGACAACTGCAACCAAAAAACAGCCGGGCATTGTGGCGGGCACCTATAGTCCCAGATACTTGGGAGGCTGAGGCAAGAGAATTGCTTAAGCCAGTGGTTCTCAACCTCTAGGTTGCGACCCACAGGAACTGTATTAAAGGGCTGCAGCATTAGGAAAGCTGAGAACCACTGGCTTAAGCCCAAGAGCCTGAGGCTGCTGTGAGCTGTGACGCTCTTCAGCACTCTAACAAGGGCAACATAATGAGACTCTGTCTCAAAAAATAAAAAAAATTTAAGGAAATAAAATTTTAACAACTTGTACTAAATTGTAAATATTAAAAAATGATTAATAACAATGATTAGGGTACAACAAATAAATTTTCTCAAAGCTCTTATTACTATTAATGAAAATAGTATCCAGCCACTTTCCAAAAAAAAAAAAAAGGAGGGAAAAAAATAGTATCCAGCCACCTATCTATTAAATAGCATACTTCTTTTTTTTTTGTCCTTTTAGAAACAGAATCTTGCTGTTGTCCCGGGTAGAGTGCTGTGGTGTCTTCATAATCCACAGCAACTTCAAATTTCTAGACTCAAACAATCTTCCTGCCTCAACCTCCTGAGTAGCTGGAACCTCTGGCACATGCCAAAATGCCCTAATTTCTTCTATTTTGGTAGAGACAGGGTCTTACTCTTTGCTCATGATGGTCTTAAATACCTTATGCAATCCTCCCACCTTAGCTTCCCAAAGTGCAAGGATTACAGGTGTGAGCCACAGCAGCTAGGCATTTTTTTTTTTTTTTTTTTTTTTGGTAGAGATGGCATCTTGCTATATTGCCCAGGCTGGTTGTGAACTTCTGACCTCACGCAATCCTCCCACCTCCCAAAGTGCTGGGATTACAGGTATGAGCCACCACACATGGCCTAACATATTTGTTAAATTGAAAAATTCTGTTGTTGGCCAGATAAGGCAGCTCACGCTTTGTAATCCTAGCACTCTGGGAGGCTAAAATGGGTGCATTGCTTGAGCTCAGGAGTTCAAGACCAGCCTGAGCAAAAGTCAGACTCCATCTCTACTCAGAATAATTAGATTAGTGTGGTGGTGCATACCTGTAGTCCCAGCTACTTGGGAAGCTGAGGCAAGAAGATAGCTTGAGCTCAGGAGTTTGAGGTTGCTGTGAGCTATGCCATGGCACTCTACCCAGAGCAATAGAGTAAGACTCTGTCTCAAAAAAATAAAAAAATACAATAAAAAAAAAATTCTGTTGTTTCAACATCCTTGAGCCTGTTTCATAATTATTGGGGAACATATTTATTTATAATTAAATTTGATTTTAGGAATATTAACTGTTCCAACTAACATTTAATTATAAAAATATTATGGAAATTTTGGAATAACATGAAATTCCTGTAAATGATCAAGGTGATCTAAATTCAAAAGAAAATGTTTAACATTTTACTGTACACAAATCAGCCAGTTTGAAATTAAGAAAATAATTTTCATGCTAGTTCTATATACAACATACCCTCAGCAAGAATTCTTTAGCCCATGAGGCTAGGCCCAATGGCTCATGCCTATAATCCTAGCACTCTGGGAGGCTGAGGTGGGTGGATCTCCTAAGCTCACAAGTTTGAGACCAGCCTGAGCCAAAGCAAGACCTCATCTCTAAAAAACAGCAAGGCGTTGTGGCAGGCACCTGTAGTCCCTGCTACTCAGGAGGCTGAGGCAAGAGAATTGCTTGAGCCCAAGAGTTTGAGGTTGCTGTGAGCTGTGACACCACAGTACTCTATCAAGGGTGACAAGTGAGACTCTGTCTTAAAAAATAATAATTCTTTGGCCCATTTCTTATCTTTAGAAGTCAAGGGTAATGGACTTCTAATCATTTAAAAATATCAAATAATTATGACATTTCCCAGCAGAAAGGGAATGCTCATTTTGTTAGTCTAAATTGGTAAGATTTTAATGGGTTATGGGAGTTAAAATTATCTTTAAGCATTTATACTTCAGTGTAATTATTCAAATTCATTCTCACTCTCATGTTTAACCTAATTTTACTAAATGGAAAAAATAAGCATTAATGCTAGAATTATTTGTTCTTAAGTATTATTACAACTTTACATTTTCTTATACTTCAAACATTAGTTAAGAGAAAGTAGAGAAGAAAAATCATTACATACTAAGTTGCAGAGCTTTTTCCAAGCCTTCATAATAACACCAATTTTCTGCATTCCGATCAATCAAGTTTCTGAATACTTCGCTGGCTTCTTTTAATCTCCCCAATTTCAACAATATTTCCCCTAAAATTAAGTTTAAAATGACATTCATTTTACTTAAAACATTAAATACCTTTCTGATCCTAGGTATTTCACAAAGGATTATTAGTGTGTAGATGTTTATAAAAGACCTCTATGTACTTCCCTATGGGACATGCTGCAATTTATATAATTAAGCATAGATTAATTCACAGCTTGCCTTCAGAAATGAGCCTCCATTTCATTTTTTGCTCCCTGTCACATCCCAAATTCACATGTAGCATATTAATTTGTTACTAAAAAAAAAATCTGCATTACACACATTTTTATATCCTTTGAGATAACCAAAGATTCCTCCCCATACACACAGCAAAATCACATTGGCAAATAATTCTAATGAAATAGCCCTATCTTCCTACTATAGTATTTGAATGTCCCTTTCCTGATCAGTTCATGTATTAAGCAAGTCTCCACTCAATTCTCTTAGTTTCCCTAAGATGTCACTAAGTTGGAGAAGATTAACTTAGTAAAATTGTAACACTAAATACCAGTTCACAGCAGAAAACCACAAAAGCCACGTTCACGTGCAAGTCAGCTCTAAGGTTCAAATTTTTTTACTAAGTCACATAAATTGCAATTGAATATAGGGACCAAGGACCCAGATTCCTCAATATAATGGAAAGCACACCTAATCCAAGAAAAAAGAGAGATTCTCAAAAGTATATATGCTTCAACTTCCTGTCCCCAAGATTTGCAATTCCTCAAAGAATCTATTTCAAACAAATAAACTATTTCAGCTTCCATCATATTAGAGGCAGCATATTGTGGTGCTTATTATTCTACGACTTATGTTACATATCACTCAAACTCTAGCATGAGACTGATCTAGGTGTAATTAATTAACACCACCACCACTAACTAGCATTGGGACACTCAGCAAGTGGTTAGCACGCTGCCTGGTGCGAAATGAATACATATAAAAGTCTGCTACTTAAAACTATTAAAAAATCTCCCATTAGCTTCACAATTATTTTCAGTCCAATCCAATTTTTGCCCTGCTTATCCCAGATACAATAGACAATAACATAGTTTTTATTTCCCTGTTATCTGCTACTACCATGAAGCAAAGGTTATACACAGAAGTACATCTGCATATTCATAAAATAAGTGAAAACCTCTAACTTTCTTTTTTACCATTTGAATGTATTTATTTTATTTTTGTTTGTTTGAAATAGATTCTTTGAGGAATTGCAAAGAATGTTTTGCCTATAGTTGATGTTCTGGAAATATTCATGGAATAAAGTAGCCTGAAACAAAAAAAATTAAAAAAAAAAAAAACCTCTAACTTTTCAAAAGTTTTTTTAAAAAATCTTAAAGTAATGACTACAAAGAAATAAATGTGTGACTATCAAAGGTCTCTGGGCATGCAAAAGTCACTGAAAAAAAGTAATACCATAACCTATCTCTATAAGCAATACAGAAAACTGGCTATATATTAAAATTATTGGCCCCCAAATTACCCTCACTAACAATATGAGGCAATTTGTAGAATTTTTTAACTAGAATGACTTTAAAATATCATATTTGCTTTATAATAACTGCATTCCCTATTGATACTACAGGACAAATATAGAAAAAGAGAAACAGCAAACAGAAGGGTAAGATTTCATAGGGAAATAGCTAGCTATACTGTATCAGAAAGGGAAAGTAATTTTTTCTTTTTGCGCCCATCAATTGCAGGAACAAGAAAGAGACCAAAATAGCTTAATTCTTTATCCACATTAATAGCTTGAAAGAGTGTTGTCATCAATATTGGCATTAATATTAATCACAATAAAAACTAAATCAGCCAGGTACTATACAGTAACAAGACAGTAGACTACAGTGGTTAAAAGTAAAGGATTCATGGGACTGTAAACTAATACATCCTCTTCAGAAAGAAGCATGGAGAATCCTCAAAAAACTCAAACTAGACCTCCCATTTGATCCCGCAATCCCATGAATAGGTTATCTACCTAGAAGAAAAAAAAGTCATTTTATCGTAAGGACATTTGTACTTGATTATTTATCGCAGCTCAAGATACAATCACCACGATGTGGAAACAACCTAAATGCTCATCAACTCAAGAATGAATTAACAAGCTCGGCGGCTGTGGCTCAATTGGCTAAGGCGCCAGCCACATACACCTAAGGTGGCAGGTTCGAATCTCCAGCCTGGGCCCACCAAACAACAATGATGGCTGCAACCAAAAAATGGCTGGGCATTGTGGCGGGCACCTGTAGTCCCAGCTACTTGGGAGGCAGAGGCAGGAGACTCGCTTGAGCCCAGGAGTTAGAAGTTGCTGTGAGCTGTGATGCCACGGCACTCTACCCAGGGGGATAGCTTGAGGCTCCGTCTCAAAAAAAAAAAAAAAAAAGAATGAATTAACAAACTGTGGTATATGTATACCGTAGAATACTATTCAGCCATAAAAAGGAGTTGAGGCTCAGAGCCTGTAGCTCAGAGGCCAGGGCTCCAGCCACATACACCAGAGCTGGCGGGTTCGAACCCAGCTCAGGACTGCCAAAATAACAATGACAACTACAACCAAAAAATAGCCGAGTGTTGTAGTGGGTGCCTGTAGTCCCAGCTACTTGGGAGGCTGAGACAAGAGAATCACTTAAGCTCAAGAGTTGGGAGGCTGCTGTGAGCCGTGATGCCACAGGACTCTCCCAAGGGCAACATAGTGAAACTGTCTCAAAAAAAAAGATGGAATTGAAACTTCACATCTTTTGTTGGAGTTGATACTTTTCTTGTTATCACAAGACTGGAAAAGCAAATATCCAATGTACTCAATGCTAATATGAAGCCAGTAGACAATCTCATACATGCCCATATAAGGGAAAAACTCAGTTCAATTCAAATTTATGATTCCAACCACATGAAATTTTATAAATGGCAAAACTGTGGAGACAATTAAAAAGATCAATGGTTGCCAGGGGTTAGAAGGAGAAAGCAATGAACACAGAGGAGTTTTAGGGCAGTGAAACTCCTCTGTATGACACTCTAAAGGTGGATACATATCATTACACATTTGTCAAAACCCACAAAATATGACAATGGGAGAGGCTGTCTGAAGATAGGGATGAGGATATATGGGAAGTCTCTATACCATCTGCCTATTTTGCCATGAACCTGAAACTGTTCTGAAAAATAAAATCTATAAAAAAAAAAAAATCAGAAAGATGTATCAATATATTTAAAAGCTAACTCTTTAATAAAAGCTGGGTGACCTTGCACAAGTCTTTAACCTCTCTAAGTTTCAGTCTCCTGAACTATAAGGTGAGGATAATAAATAGTATGCATCTTAAAAGTGCTAAAAAATTAAATCAAATAAAAGAAGTTTAAGCAATTACTATACTCTGAAAAAGAGGAAGAGTTTAAAAAAAAAAAGTTAGCTATTATTTTTTATTAAACGTTAAAGGTCCTGAAACTTTTTGAAACTTTAGTTCATAAACTATTATTTTAACTAAACATTCAATTTAATACAATATTGCTCAGGGAAAGATAGACGATGAAGCTTTGTGGAAAATTTTGTTTGACCTTTTGTTAATGAACATTGTTCAAACCATTTATAGGGACTGGGTTCATAATCAGCCCATAATGATCCCAGTATCATCAATTACTGCTTTCACTGTATTTAACAATAAATGGACATACAGAGAGATGGAGTTGATATGAAGGCAGTACAACATACAAATCTGGACTCAAATCTAGTACTGACTAGTTTACTAAGCTGTGTGTTCTTAGGCAAATCACTTAGCCACTTGGTTCAGATGAGCTTCCCTCATCTCTAAAATGGATACAACTAAACCACAGAATTGTTATGAGGATTAAACTAATTAATAATGGCTTAATGGGTAGCACCTGTTTCTCAGTGAGTAGGGCACCCGCCCCATATACCCAGCATGGCAGGTTCGAACCCAGGCCCTGCCAAACTGCAACAACAAAATAATAGCCACGCATTGTAGTGGGCACCTGTAGTCCCAGCTACTTGGGAGGCTGAGGCAAGAGAATTGCCTAAGCCCAAGAGCAGGAGGTTGCTGTGAGCTGTGACCTAACAGCACTCTACCAAGGGTGACGAAGTGAGACTATGTCTTTTTAAAAAAAAAAAAAAATGGCTTAATGAAAAAAGTAATCATAACCTTGACTGATACAAAGCAAGTGTTACTTAAGTGTTAGGACAGAATTAGAGCTATAGTTTTAATTCTTTTATTTAATCAACACTATTAAAAAATGAAAAAGTCAGCTTACCTTTAATTTCTTCTACCAAAAGTTTATCACATATTTGTTGTTCATATGTTTCTATATGTGCCAAAGATTCTTGAAATAGATCTGCCTCTCTCATCACTTGATTCTGGTATAGTATCAGTTCACTATATTCATAGTCTATTTTGTTCAAAGGAACCTGGAAAAAAATGACCAAATTATCTTATTTGTATAGTTACATGAAGCAATTACAGATCTTTAATCAAATTACCTTCTCAGGAGAGTCATTCACACCGACAAGAAAACAACCCATAAGTAGATAGAAACAGAAGAGTGATAACCACATTCAAGATAATATACTCTTTAAAACATATTTTTTTTTTTTGAGACAGAGCCTCACTTTGTCACCCTCAGTAGAGTGCCATGCCGTCACAGCTCACAGCAACCTCCAACTCTTGGGCTTAAGTGATTCTCCTGCCTCAGCCTCTCGAGTGGCTGGGACTACAGGCACCCGCCACAACACCTGGCCATTTTTTGTTGCAATTCTCATTGCTGTTTTAGCTGGCCGGGGCCAGGTTTGAACCTGCCACCCTTGGTATATGGGGCTGGCACCCTACCCGAGCCACAGGTGCACCTGCTTTAAAACATATTAAAAGATTGGATTTCTGTCTATAGTCAAGTGAAGAAGTTAACAAATCCTACACCTAAGTATAAAAATGGTTGAAATCCTAAGGAATCTACCCCCCCAAAAAAATAATAAAAATAAAATAAAATATAAAAAATATATAAACCCATAAAAATAAATAGAACATACTATATAAGATTTTAACAAATTTCTGGAAGATGGAATGCAAATGAAAAGTAAGTGAAGTAAGGCTTGGCACCCATAGCACAGGGGTTACCTTATGCAGCCCAGGTGTAGAATACCCAAAACTAGAAACTCATCTCAACCAAAAAGTGGAGAGCTGTCCTCTAAAAGTAGCAGATATCCTCCCTGGCCTTTGCAACAACAACAACAAAAAAACAAATGGGATTTAATTAAACTGAAAAGCTTCTGTACAGCTAAGGAGACAACGACCAAAGCAAATAGACAACCTACACAATGGGAAAAGATATTTGCATATTTTGAATCAGACAAAAGCTTGATAACTAGGATCTATGGAGAATTCAAATTAATCCACGCAAAAAAAGCCAACAATCCCATATATAAATGGGCAAGAGAGATGAATAGAACCTTCTCTAAAGAAGACAGATGAATGGCTAACAAACATAGGAAAAAATGCTCATCATCCCTAATTATTAGAGAAATGCAAATCAAAACCACCCTGAGATACCATCTAACTCCAGCAAGAATGGCCCACATCACAAAATCTCAAAACTGCAGATGCTGGCATGGATGTGGAGAGAAGGGAACACTTTTACACTGTTGGTGGGACTGCAAACTAATACAACCTTTTTGGAAGGTGTATATGGAAAACCTCAAAGAACTCAAGCTAGATCTCCCAGTTGATCCTGCAATCCCATTACCAGGCATCTACCCAGAAGGAAAAAAATTCTTTTATCATAAGGACACTTGCACTAGACTGTTTATTATAGCTCAATTTACTAGCACCAAAATGCAGAAACAGCCTCAATGCCCACCAACCCAGAAATGAATTAACAAGCTGTGGTATATGTACACCATGGAATACTATTCAGCCATTAATAAAATGGAGACTTTATAGCCTTTGCATTAACCTGGATGGAAGTGGAACACATTATTCTTAGTAAAGCATCACAAGAATGGAGAAGCATGAATCCTATGTACTCAATTTTGATGTGAGGACAATTAATGACACAGTGAGGATGGGGGAAGGGGAGAGCAGAGAGAGAAAGGAGGAGGGAGGGGTGGGGAAAAGAAGAGTAGAGAGAGGGAAGGGGGTGGGGTCTTGGTGTGTGATACACCTTTTAGGGGCAAGACACAATTGTAAGAGAGATTTTACCTAACAAATGCAATCAGTATAACCTGGTTTCTTATCTCATAAATGAATCCCCAACAATAAAAAAAAAAAGAGAGAGTGTGCTATGGTTATTATCATTCAAGGACATCACGTAAAGGGTAACTCCATATTATTTTTACAAATTCCTATGAATAATAGAAGCTATTTTAAGGTTAAAAGATTTTTTAAAAACTCAACCTATGGAATTTTACCTCCCAAGTCTAACAGGGCCCACATGGTTGGTGGAGGGAGTCTGGACCAGGGCCTCTAGTAGCCAGCCTGTCTTGGTCCACTGGGGTTAACAACATTGGGGTAGAGACAGAATCATATTAGGAATGTTGGGTGGTGCCTGTGGCTTAAAGGAGTAGGGTGCCAGTCCCATATACCAGAGGTGGTGGGTTCAAACCTGGCCCCGGCCAAAAACTGCAAAAAAAAAAAAAGAATCATATCAGGAATGTTATCTTCTCCGACCCAAGCCCTTCAGACAGCATGAACACTGTGGGGAACTGCTCTATGCAGTGGTAAAACCTTAGAACCCTATTTCACCAACTGGCCTTGCCACTGAATTTAAATACCATTATAGCAAATTGTGCTGATTTCTATTTCAGTGGCTTGGATTTACAGATTTTTGAATTCACCATCTAAATGAACTTAATTTATCTACTCCAGCTCAGGCTATAATTTTCTTTTTTAAAAGAACTGTAATTTTTGTAGGAGGGCTTTCCACCACTCTTATTGGCACCAACTAGTTGGGCAAGATTCAAATGAAGCATGAAAGAGCATTAGCAAAATTCATAGGAACAAGGAACAATTTTGAAGAGCAGGAGTAAAGCAATAGATGGTCTCCATTCTATGCAACTTGACACAAGTTTTTTGATGCATGCAAGGCACTGAGATTGGCACTACCAGAAAGAGGTGTAAGGAAGACTGTTACTTGGTGTGTGGCATGGGAACACTGTGAGGGGAAGCAGGATCGACACACAGACCAGTTCTCACTCTGCAGCTCTCTGTCTTGATGTCACAGCATCACAGTGTACTTCATAGAAAATGACCTTCCTGTGAAAGTCGTGGTTCCACGGGAAACAGAAGGAACTTACCACCTGCCACCAAACTGCAGAGCTAATTGTTTACTATCTGTCTCCCTCACTAGAATGGAAGCTCCATGTTTTCTCTAACATGTCTTGGTGTGTGACACACCTTTTGGGGGCAAGACACACTTGTGCACCAGGAACAGTCTTACAACTAGCGGATGCTCAGTACATTTTGTTGAATGAAAGAGTACAAGGCAGAATTTTTTGAGTGGTTTAAAAGAGAGACTGAAGGCTCGGCACCTGTAGCACAGTGGTTACGGCATCAGCCACATACACCAAGGCTGGTGGGTTCAAATCCAGCCCAGGCCAGCTAAAGCAACAATGACAACAGCAACAGAAAAATAGCCAGGCGTTGTGGCGGGCACCTGTAGTCCTAGCTACTTGGGAGGCTAAGGCAAGAGAATTGCTTAAGCCCAAGAGTTGGAGGTTGCTGTGAGTTGTGATGCCAAAGGCTCTACCCAGGGCGACAGCTTGAGACTCTGTCTCAAAAAAATAACAATAAAAATAAATAAATAAATAAAGAGAGACTGAAAGTGCTGTATTACACAGAGGAGAGATGCTATGCAGTGTAGAGTATAAGGTGCTCACCTACAAATAAATGTGTAGCAGACAGCTGCAAATGTAGAGATTGGAGCTGAAGATGCAAACATAAGTGCCTGATCACAAAGACACCAGTCTGCTGGGTATCACTGGAAGACCATGGGAACAGAGCCAAAGACAGAGCCTCAAAGAATTCCTATGCTCAGAAGGGGGAATTGGTATGGCAGACAGAGAAGGCTCAGCCATATAAACAGCAAAATGAGGATGAGGCATGGAATCTAAGGAAGGAGCAACTCAGGGATAGGAGATCAATGACTGGGAATTGGCACTTAGGCAGCACTCAGATAATGTCTGTGCTGAATGAGAGCAAAATGAAGTTTGAGAAATGGCCACTAGACTGTACAATGAGGACATGACTTATGACCAGCATACGGCTCATTTCAATCAGGTGGTGGGTTCAAAGGCAGGATTCCACTGAGTTAGGAAAGAATGGATTACTTTAAAAATTAATTAGATAATACTACAACATGGATGAACTTGGGGAAATACTATGCCAGTCATAAAATATCACACATAGTATGATTTCATTTATACGAAATTTCCAGAATAGGCAAATCTAAAGATACAGAAAATACATTAGTGGGCGCCTAGAGCTGGGTGGGTTGGGAGGAAATGGGGAGTGACTGCTAATGGGTGGAAGGTTTCTTGTTAGGGTGATGAAATATTCCAAAATTGATTGTGAGAGGCCAAGGCGGGTGGACAGCTTGAATTTAGGAGTTCCAGACCAGACTGAGAAAAACTAAGACCCTATCTCTACTAAAAACAGAAAAACTAGCCAAGAGTTGTGGTGAGCACCTATAGTCTCAGCTACTGGGTAGGCTATGGCAACAGAATCACTTGAGCTCAACGGTTCTGAGTTTGCTGAACTGAACAGTTTGAGGGCGTCTGTAGTCCCCAGCTATTGGGGAGGCTGACACAAGAGGATCACCTGAGCTCAACAGTTTGAGGCCAACATATGGTATCCTATATAAAAGAAGGCTCAACAGCAGAATAATTTCATAATGTTGAATAACTCTATAGGGAGCTTTTAAGGAATTTATACAGACAGTTAGCTTTAGCTTATCTGCAGAGTGAGAAGAGTATCACAAAATAACCTAACAGCCTAGGCTAGCTTCTTCTTACCTAACATGTTTTTTTAAAAATCTTTTTATGATACAATTATATACAGAGCCAGAAAAACATATAAATCAGATATACGGTTTAACAATCACCACTCAGATTAAGAAAGAGAGGAGGGGAGAGAAAGAGAGAAGAGGAGAAGGAAAGAAAGAGGAGGAGAGAGGAGGAGAGGGAAAGAGAGGGAAGGGGAAGAGATGGGAGAAGAGAAGGGAGAAGAGAGCAGAAGAGATGAGATTGTGGGGATGGTTGCACAATTCTGTGAATATACCTAAAAACCACTATATCATATGCTTTTAACAGGTGAACTGTACGGTATGTTAATCTTAATAAAACTTATTAAAAAGTTAATTATGAGGTGCACTGTATATGCTAATACACACTCTGTATTTAATCTACTCTAAGGTACCGCTGATTGTCAGACACATCATTATTTTATGTACCACAAAAAAGATAACACTTAACAAATTAGGTGTGTGTGTGTGTGTGTGTGTGTGTGTGTGTGTGTATATATGTATCTTTGTTTTTTAGGTACTTTGTCACCTTTGGTAGAGTGCCTTAGCGTCACAGCTCACAACAACCTCTAGCTGTTGGGCTTAGGCAATTCTCTTGCCTCAGCCTCCTGAGGAGCTGGGACTACAGGTGCCCACCACAATGCATAGCTATTATTTTTTCTTTCTTTTGTTTTTTTTTAGAGATAGGGTCTTGCTCTAGCTCTGGCTCTGGCTCTGGCTCAGACTGGTATCAAACTCGTGAGCTCAGGCAACCCCAGAGTGCTTGGATTACAAGCATGAGCCACTGTGCCTGGCTTCATCCTACCAAATAAACCCAGGCTATTCTTTTCTTAAAAAAAAAAAAAAAAAACTAATAAAATAAAACTCAACCTATGGACAAAAAAACGTAAGAATTTATTATTACAAAATAGGCACTAAGTGTTTCAACTTTGACAAAGTTTCAACTTTGACAATATGAAAGTAAGTTAGAGATAATGTAAACTGAGAGTCAGAGAAGAAGAGAAAACCAACGAAGGATTCGCCGCCTGTAGCTCAGCGGCTGGGGCGTCAGGCAAATACACCAAAGTTGTCGGGTTTGAATCCAGCGTAGGCCTGCCAAAGAACAATGATAACTACAACCAAAAAATAGCCAAGTGTTGGGTGGCACCTGTGGCTCAAAGGAGTAGGGCACCAACCCCATATCCCAGAGGTAGCGGGTTCAAACCCGGCCCCAGCCAAAAAATAACTGCAAAAAAAAAAAAACCTAGGTGTTATAGTGGGCACCTGTAGTCCCAGCTACTTGGGAGGCGGAGGCAAGACAATCGCTTAAGCCCAAGAGTTTGAGGTTGCTGTGAGCTGTGACGCCATGGCACTCTCTTGAGGGTGACATAGTGAGACTCTATCTCAAAAAAAAAAAAAAAAAAAAAAAAAAAAAGACAAAGAGTACGGTGTCAGCAAAAACTGTGTAAAGACCTCCCCAAATTCACTACTCCATGTAAGCAAAGAAAGAACTGGCAAAAATTTTCACGATTAGCTTTTTTATCATTACACTGGAAATTAACCCAAGACTTGCCGCACCTGGGGAGCATTTATTAAAGAAAAACAGCTAGATGTTGGTGAGAACAGTGAGCTCTATGGCATTTTAACTTGCTCTACTCCTATCCCATGTTCTCCAGCTACATAGCAGCCTTGAAAAAAAACAGCCTCAGAAGTATTCCAGCCAATGAAGAGAACAAAATGAAGCTGAAACTCTTTCAAAGCCTCATTCTGAAAGAACTATAATTAACAGACAGATCTGGTAGTTCCCAGGAAGACCAAACAAAGCTAATTCAGAGCTTGCCTGAAGAGCCTTGGGAGTGAGCAGTGGAGATGTTTGTCAAAAACAATCACCAAGTGTTTTACTTTTACAGTACCAGAAGCAATGGATAAAGGTCAGACAACAGCTAAACAAAAAGCTTAAAGGAAAAGCTGGGAAACCGGTGTCTATGGGGGCTTTGAAAAGCTCTGAAGTATGTCTGGGGGTCTAAAAAGGTACATACATGCAAAGAGCTGTTCACATGCTTAGGAAAAATCCGAAGGTCTTCAGCTCCTATTCCTCACTGATCTCACATTCTGCACAAACAGGAAGTGAAAGCTAAGGCAGAGCTGTAAACAGGCTGAGAGTGCTGAAGGCATGCCCCAACACACGGACCGAGAAAATTAAGCAAACTACAAGTTGGTTCTTTGATATGATCAACAAAACTGACAACCTTTAGCTAAAATAACCAAGAAAAAAAACAAAGTCAAGTGTCAGCAAGCATATAAAGAAATAAGAACTTTCAAAACCCAGCTGATGGATGTACAAATTAGTGCAGCTACTTGAAAGTGATGATAGGCCACTTAGCAAAGCTGAAGACATGCACAGAGCTCTACTCCACAACTTCACAATAAGGACTAACTCTCAAATGTGGCTGATGAAGGAGCAGACAAAGATATTCACTGTATACTATTTTTAATAAAGACAAAGTGGGATGAACAAATTATGATTTATTTATATAACGAAACACAAAACTCTGTAACAACACAGGTATGTCTCAAAAAATGCCGAAGGAAAAAACTATCATTTGCATAAATTTTTAAGTTCATAAAATATTTTGTACCTTTTATAGATTAATATATAATATAAACATGACTAGAAATAATCTACCCATATTTCAGAATGTGTCTACCTTCAGGGTGGCACTGGGAGAACTTTAGCCATTTCTGTAATGTTTTATTTCTTTAAAAAATAAAATCTTGCAAGATGTTAACATCTATTTAATTTCTGTATGATACATAACTTTCTGTTTTGTATTTTTCTATTTTTTATATCAAAGTACATATTTAAATGTACTTATTAATATGATTTATATGAAGTACAAAATAATCTATATTAGAAAAATAATTCCCACAACCCAAAAACTATTTTCCTTCTTTCATATTCTTTATCTGTTTGAATATTGTTGAAATAACACACAAAAGTTTTTATTGTTTATTCTATACTAAGAATTCTACATTTTTGGAGGCCAAAGTGGAGGACTGCTTGAGGTCCAAGTGAGGGAAACAAGAACCGTAATTCTTTTCCTTTTTCTTGAAACAGAATCTTACTCTGTTGTCCCAGGCTAGAGTGTTCTGGCCTCAGCCTAGCTCACAGCAACCTCAAAATCATGGGTTTAAGCAATAATCCAGCTTCAGTCTCCTAGGTACCTGGGACATGACACACACCCACCAGAATGCCAAGCTAATTTTTCTATTTTTAGGAGAGATGGTTTCTTACTCTTCCTCAGATTGGTCTCCAACTCCTAAGCTCAAGCAATCCTCCCACCTCAGTGTCTCAGGGTGCTAGGATTATAAGTGTGAGCCAGTATGCCAGCCCAGAATTCCACATTTTAACTTTTTCTAATTATTTCGGAAGCTATCTTCAAGTTTTTCCATAGGTTTCATAGACTTTAATTCATATTTGGGGGCAAGGGCAATTTAGAAGCCAACTATTTCAGTTTGTGAATACAGAAGAGAATGTTAAAATGAAGTTCTTACTTGCTGAGTTTGTCTAAATTCTTCCAACAATTTAAGGGCCATATCATAATCTTTCAGCAAATGATATGCAATAGCATATCCAATCCAGGAAGCACGTTGTGTTGGGCGCAACTGAAGAAGCTGGTATCTTGTCTCCTTAAAAATAAATAAACAGACACACACATATATTATTTACAATGTATTACATAGATATAATTGGCCCCAGACACAGGATGTTCACAGCCAAGGCAAACACTCAAATACATCTGACTATCCCCTACTTTCACTTTTTTTTCTGTTATTCCCAATACTGCAGTGAAGACTAGGTCAGCTTTCTCTCTGCCAAATCCTGCCATTATCCTTGGGAAATGCACCAATGTGGATCATCTGTCCAACAACCTAGCCTCTAAGTCTCAAGCTTTTCTCACCTCTACCAAACTTTTCCTCCACCCAATTCACTTCTACAACCACATTCCAGAATTTACTGCCACCCAGAAATCACGAACCCAGACGCTAACTCTCGACCCACAGCTCCTGTGCTGCTAATACCTCATTTGATGACATTTCTACCCTTGTTCTTTGAGTCAGTACCTCTAGTTCTGAGTCCTTCACACTTTCACCACCAGGTTTTTTTTTTTTTTGCAGTTTTTTTTTGGGGCCGGGACTGGGTTTGAACCCACCACCTCTGGCATATGGGGCCGGCACCCTACTCCTTTTAAGCCACAGGCGCTGCCCTACCACCAGGTATGTTTTTTAAGACAGAAGGTCTTGCCATGTTGTGCAAGTGGCCTGAACACGTCGGCTCAAATTACCCTCTCTCTTCAGCTTCCCAAGTAACCAGAACTACAAGCACATCACCAAGCCCAGCTCAATTTTAATCTCATTTATTTTGCAATCCAGGTTAGCAACCACTGTTTTACCAACAGTATTAATTTCTGTATCTCATTCCTAAAGACAAATGATTTTAACTCCCACCACACTGAGGCTCCTAAATACAAATAAAGACAAAAACCCGGGTGCCACCTGTGGCTCAGTGAGTAGGGCGCCGGCCCTATATACCAAAGGTGGCGGGTTTGAACCCGGCCCTGGCCAAACTGCAACAACAACAAAAAAATAGCCAGGCATTGTGGCGGGCACCTGTAGTCCCAGCTACTCAGGAGGCTGAGGTAAGAGAAGAGCCTAAACCCAAGAGTTGGAGGTTGCTATGAGTTGTGACACCACAGCACTCCACCAAGGGCAACAAAGTGAGACTCTGTTAAAAAAAAAAAAAAAGACAAAAACCCTATCTCCTAAAGAACAGTGCCATTATGCTGGGCGTGGTGGTTCACCTATAATCCTCTGGGAGGCCAAGATGGGTGGATTGCCTAAGCTTCTGAGTTCAACACCAGCCAGAACCAGATCAAGATCCCCTCTCTAAAAACAATAGCCAGGCTTTATGGCCAGCGCCTGTAGTCCCAGCTACTCAGGAGGCTGAGGCAAGAGAATTGCTTAAACCCAAGAGTTTGAGGTTGCTGTGAGCTGTGACACCCCAGTACTCTACCAAGGGAGACAAAGTGAAACTCTGTCACAAAAAAAAGAAAGAAAGAAAGAATAGTGCCATTATTAAGTTCAGCAAAGCCCTGAAACCGCTGCACAATTCTAAGCACAGGGTATAAGGCCTTATGTGGCAGTAGAGGGCACAAGAAATACATGAAGACTGTATTTAAAGGAAACTGTTAAAACTTGGTAGCCTCTTTCACATAACAGAATTCCATTCTGAGCACACCGATTCCAGGACACTAACGGAAAAAATACATGGGAGATGGCAAGCAACAAAGAGTTAAAGATGTAAGTCTGAAGAGGTGTGAACTATAGGAAGACTGACTTATGGCAATCTGTCTCACAGTTTTTAATATTTACTAACCAATAATAAAACTAATTTCTCTTATGTCTACATTTCAATTATGAAACCTCTATTACTTAATCAAATTTGTAAATGTCAACCCACAAAGAATCTTACAGAATTTGTACATACTCTAGTTGAATAAAGGTTTTTTTTCTTATTTCTTTTCTTTTTTTTTTGAGACAAAGTCTCACATTATCACCCTCAGTAGGGTGCCATGGCATCATAGCTCACAGCAACCTCCATCTCCTGGGCTTAAGTGATTCTCTTGCCTCAGCCTCCCGAGTAGCTGGGACTACAGGCGCCCACCACAACGCTCGGCTATTTTTTTGCTGTTGTTTTGCAGTTCGGTCAGTGCCAGGTTTGAACTTGCAACCCTCGGTATATGGGGCCGGCGCCCTACTCACTGAGCCACAGGCGCCACTCAGTTTTTTTTTTTTCTTTGAGACAGAGTCTCACTTTGTTGCCCCTGATACGGTGCCGTGGCATCATAGCTTACAGCAACCTCAAACTCTTGGGCTTAAGTCATTCTCTTGCCTCAGCCTCCCAACTAGCTGGGACTACAGGTGCCAGCCACAACACCCAGCTATTTTTAGAGACAGGGTCTCACTCTGGCTCAGGGTGGTCTCCAACCTGTGAGCTCAGACGATCCACTGCCTCAGCCTTCCAGAGTGCTAGGATTACAGGCATGAGCACCATGCCCGGCCAAACAGTTATTCTTTTTTGTGATCAAGCAGGAAGTTCCATAAATATTATTGAGGGAAAAGGTCCCAAGGCACTTTCCCCTTCTAGTACAGACAATATGGAATAATCAAATCTATAAGAGCTTTTCTTATACTCACCTCATTCTGAATTCAGACTTAAGTCTACTGTAAAAACACGTACATTTAAGTCTAAAGTACTTACTCGGTAACCTTCAAGATCTCTCATTTGGATCTGTAGCAGAGACAGGTCCCTCAAAATCTGTAGATTATCTTTATCTAATTTGAGGGCATTTCGGTAACACTTAATAGCTTCATCATATTTCTTATCAGAACGCTGCAGGAGTCCATATACATGCCAACCTATTAAGTTAAGGAAATAGAGACTTTCATAGACACCAGAATGTACTGCGCTACATGTCTAATATAAAACCTACCTTGAGGAAATGATATTCTGTCTAGATTTTGTTTTAGAATGATCTAGAGTCAGAGAAAAGGGGATAGAAAAGGGTAAAGATGAAACCAGATGAGCCTTGACTGAAAACTGTTAAACGGTTAAAGGTAGGTAATGGGCACATGGGGGGTTATTACTCTATTGTCTCTACTTGGGTACATGTCTGAAATATTCTGTAATATTTTTTAAGGAATCTAAAAAAATTCTTGGCGAAAATTCTCCACTGTTCTACCCTTTACCCCCTCACATTCCTATCCCAGCAACTTCAACATCGACCTACTCTTCATAATGATGTACTAAAACAATATATGCCAAAATTGCAATTACCTTTCAAAACAAGTTTATATCAACCAATTCTAAAATAACATATAACCATCACTTAATTCACTAGTGATATTAAAGGACATAAAAATTAAATTTTATTTTCTTAGTATAGTCTTGTAGAAAAAAAACAAAGAAAACCAAAAAACAACCAAAAAAAAAAACTATCATACTTACATGCCCTCTCTCTTCACTCTGGGGTAAGCACCAAGATAAAGAAATAAGTACTGTATTTAGTATTTTGGGAGAACTCTAAGCTATGTATGCGAACATACTACTTAAGACTATTCATGTTCAACTAAATGGCT
Organism: Otolemur garnettii; assembly: GCF_000181295.1. Classification (NCBI taxonomy): domain Eukaryota; kingdom Metazoa; phylum Chordata; class Mammalia; order Primates; family Galagidae; genus Otolemur; species Otolemur garnettii. The sequence continues at coordinate 537,790 of NW_003852435.1, forward strand.
AAAGTAAATTAAATGTAACCAATTAAAAAATACAAGAGCAGTATGTGAAGAGATTGTGGATAAACATACAGATTTAAACAAAACAAATAAAAATCAATTTAAACAATCCATCCTTTAAAAGTACTGCTGTTTTTATACAAACTGGAATACTAGCCAAAGAAAAATAAAATTATAAAGATTCAATGAAGTAACAGCTATGTCCCTCTATTAACAGAAATCAAATTGAAAAACCAATAGAATATCATATTTAATACAAATAAAACCTGTTTTGAAATAGTAAGTTTCTTTTAATTTTTTCTAAAATTTCTAGAAGCAGGTTTAAGGCACACAAATTTTACTGTTTATATAATTAGCTGAAAGCCATTATGTAGAATATAAAAGTATAACTCAGTTCACAGATGTTTAAGAAATGAGTTTCAAATCACAAATAATTACAAAAGTAAATTTTCTCTAACACTAAGCATAAGTGAAGTAAACACAGGCATGTATTTTATAGAGATTTTTCTCTACTCTAAGAAAGAAACAAATGCTGGTAGGAAATAGATGAAACTAATATCAAAAAATGTTGATAATTACTGAAGTTGAGTAACGGGTACAGAGTTCATGCAATTCTCTCTTCTACGTAGGTTTGAAATTATTCACAGTAACAAGTTTTTTATTCGAATTAGAAAAAAATGAGTAAGTGCAAACATACATAAACTTGAACTATGTAACTACTAGAAAAGGATACAGACATGACTCTTGACATCATTACGAAGTCCTTTACGAACAAATTCATATGCTTCTTCTTTTTTCCCTAAACAATTCAGTGTTAATCCCTTCATAGCCAAAGTCTCTGAAAAATAATTTTAACCTCTATTTACACATTAAGATTCAAATTACTGCCCCAGCACTCCTTGAGATCTGAAGGATTACTACCTCTCCAATGCTTATATTATTCACCTTTTTAATCTCTTAGTTAAAACTCTCCAAGTACGAAATGTAAAACTACATTTAAGTATTTGCTTATGCTTAGCAGCCCAACTCTTTTTCCAAAATTCCTTAAGCCAAGACTGAGGTCCTAAAATGGTTTCTGCCCTATAGAAGGTTCTATAAAGGAGACTGTATTATTCTGCCCCCACCCAAAAAAATTAAAAATAGACATCTGAGTCCGGGTGAATTAAATCTACTGCAGTAGTTCTACAGCTTTCACTAAGATCAATTCTAACCAGTCCTCTGATTTTCACCCCAGAAAAACAATCTACCTTGACAAAGAATTATAAATAATTTTAAAATCATTTTATTAAGTATCAGAACAGACTTCATTTTTGGCAGCAAGTTTACTCCAAATAATTCTACTTAGGCTAGTTAATATCACTTTACACTTCAAGAGCACAACACTGGACTATGGAAATGGCAAACCAAAAATACATAAAGTAATTAATAAAAGATGGTTTAGAATGAAATAAATCTCCAGATAATCCACAAGAAGAGAATCAGAAAAGAACAATGGTTTTCAAACTGATCTCTATGGACTCTACTGTTGTCAGAACATGGTGATCCAAACCCCCTTCCAATCTTTTATCTGTTTTATATACTGAACTTCCCCATAGCTCCCATTTAGATAAGGGCCACAGCTAAAAAGCTTGAAAACAAACTTAAATTTCTTTTTTTTTTTTTAAAGAGAGATGGGGTCTTGCTATTTGCCTATAATGATCATGAACTCCCAACCTCGAGCAATCCTCCAAGCTCAGCCTCTGAGTAGTTTGGGATTACAGGGGCAAATTACCATGACCTAACCTTTGAATTTCTAAAATTCTGTGAAATGAAGGCTTCTTTCCACTTCCTTCAGAGAATCTTTTAAATATTATAAGAAAAGTGAGCAGCGCTATCCTATTTTTCCAACAAGATGGTCTCAAGAGTTACCCAAGTCTGATAATCAGTGACAGTGACCTCAACTAGCTTTGCCATGCTATAGGACCATAATCCGCATGTCTAACCTGACAAATCCTTCTAACAAGCACTGGCTATCAGTACAAAAGGACATGAGAAAATATAGGCCTTATTAACACCACTACTAGAAAAATAACTCAATATATAAATCTAATAATAAATCAGTAATATCATATTTATAGATAAAGGCCAGCAGATACATAAAAAACACATCTACCAAAGAATAAAATTCATGTGACTATATCTTCATACTAGTTCATGTTGCAAATACAGCACTAATTTTATACACAGGAAACCAAAGTATAAATGTAAAAAGTCTTTTCAAAGTAACAGAGGAAATCAGGTTTATAAAATTACGGGTATATCTTATGTAATTTTTCCCCAATAGAGTAACTAATCACTTCTCATCTAAAAGAAAAGACATAGTACATACACCTAAGGATAATAAAAGTAATCTTTTTTTTTTTTTTGAGACAGAGCCTTAAGCTGTCGCCCTGGGTAGTGCTGTGGGTCACAGCTCACTGCAACCTCCAACTCCTGGGCTTAAGCCATTCTCTTGCCTCAGTCTCCCAAGTAACTGGGACTACAGGCGCCTGCCCAACGCCCGGCTATTTTTTGTTGCAGCCATCATTGTTGTTTGGTGGACCCTGGCTGGATTCGAATCCACCAGGTCAGGTGTTTGTGGCTGGCATCTTAGCCGCTTGAGCCACAGGAGCTGAGTCATAATAAAAATAATCTACAAAGTCACCATACATAGCAAAAAGGGAAAATTGTAGCTAAATGTGCCTTTATTTACAAATTATTACAAAAGTTTACAAAGTATTTACAAAATATTCTCTCCAAGTTGGCTACCTCTTTCTACACACACTAAGTGTTCTCTCCCACTCATGGGGAACATGTTTCAAGATATCTGTCTTCCTGTGTATGAAGACTTAGGAAACACCCTGTAGAAAAGACTTATAAAACATCACTAAAAATGCAGAACATTTATGCACTCTGATAGAGCTGTAAGGCCTTGGAATATAGGAAGTGTTCTTCTTTCACTGTTAAAAATCTTGTCTGACTTCCCTAAAGCAACCTCTCACAGATGAGATGATACCTCCATGTTCAGCAAATTTGGGGTTCGAAAGAATCATCTTGCAAAACTTGAGGCCATTTTTGTACTGCTTCTGCTCATAACATTTCTGTAAAGAAATACAAACAAAAATTATATTTAAAAAAAGAATATACACAAAAGCAACTTTTCATTGCATGATGGAAAGAATTTATATCGCAATGCAAAAAATACTTTTGTTACCTATTCTTAACAAATCATCCTAGAATCTCAGCATTTTCACTTTTATAAAGGATAAAGAAAAAAGACATTTAATAAACAGAGAATTTCATTATCAACCACTACTGCCATAGAATTTTTTATATTCAAAAGCAAAAACATATGCAATAACAGAAAAATACAAGAAACTTCATTCATCATTCACTAAAAGCCTTTGCTACCAGAATAATGAAAATAAAGCCCATATACACACATACTTTTTTTTAAAAAAACTACTGCCATTTACGGAGCAACTACTGTGTGTTCGTATAAACCTGTTATATCTTACGTCTTTTACCAATTCCTTAAGATAAATGCCACTACCTCCACCTCCACAGATGTTGGAAAAAAACTGAAGAGTTCTGTTGGGGTTGGTGGCTCATGCCTGTAAATCCCAACACTTTGGGAGGCAAAGGTGGAAGGCTTGCTCTTGGGCAGGACTTTGAGACCAGCCTGGGCAACTTAGAGAGGTCCCGTCTCTGAGATTTAGAAGTTAGCCAGGCATGGTGGTGCACATCTCTAATCCCAGCTATTTAGGTGGGTGAGATGGGAAGTCGCCTTGAGCCCAGGAGTTCAAGGTTGCAGTGAGCTATGATGACACACTACTATACTCCAGCCTAGGTGACAGAGTAAGACTCTGCATCTTAAAAAAAAGAAAAAGTATTTTAAAGTGGTTCAGCTTAGTTGCACCTCTGGTCTGATTCCAAAGAGCATCATTACGATTAGCTTAATACTTAATACAAGCACAAACAACATCTTTATTTCTAAATACCACCAGCCAGGCTAAACAATCAACACCTCTCTTCAGCAGCCAATGACCTAAGAATACCTCATCTCTTTCCACTCTCCCCTCACTTACGCTTTTCAGTCAGACTGGGTATTCTATTACTGAACATGCCAGATGTATCCTCCCTCAGGCCTCCTTATTTGTGTTCCTTCCACCTGAAAAGCTCTTCCCTAGATTTTCCATGGCTGTACTCCTCCTTATCCAAGTCTCTATCAAATACTGCCATCCTCCTATCACCCCACACACATCTTCTCTATCATATCATATCTCTATCTACTCCTTTTCTACAGTGCTTTTCTGAAATCTTATTTGATTACTTAATGTCTGTCTTCCCTAACATCGTGTAAGCTGCATGAGAACAGGAATCTTATCTGTTTATTCATTCTTTTTTTTTAGAGACAGGGTCTCACCATCACCCAGGCTACAGCCTCAAACTCCTGGGCTCACGCTATCATCCTCCCACCTCAGACTCCCAAGTACCTAGAACCACAGGTGTGTGTCATCACACTAGGCTAATTTTTTTTTCTTTAAGACAGTCTCAGTTGGCCACCCTCAGTAGAGTGCTGTGGCACCTCTTGCCTCAGCCTCCCGAGTAGCTGGGACTACAGGCACCCACCACAACGCCTGGCTCTTTTTAGAGATGGGGTCTCACTCTGACTCAGGCTGGTCTCAAAATCCTGAGCTCAGGTAGTCCACCGGCCTCAGCCTCCCAGAGTGCTAGGATTACAGGTATAAGCCGCCATACCTGGTCTACAAAATTATTTTTTAAGTTTGCTTGGTGGATCAAAGTGTTTTCCTACCAACAGTAAATTTTTTTCTATTAATGATCTGTGTGCTTAAACACATCCACACAAAGTCACCAGCTAGTTTTTTACATATTCTGCACAGTTTCTATCTGCCTGTCTTATTCCCCAGCTGGCTATTAGCATTACAATTTCTTTAACTTTGGAGCAATTCCATTCCCTCTTTTACAGAGACACAAATCAAACCCAGGAACGGTAAATGACTGCGTGTCTAAGGTTCTCTGTCTGGTTAGTAACAAAGTTGAGACTGGAATCGATCCTTTCCTTTAGTTAGTAACAAAATTAAGACTAGAATCTATCTTTTCTTTAATGATTCCTTGCTGAACTTAGGCTTGTCTTTACCTAAGTACTGGACTTTGGAGCCAGACTATGTGGGTCAGAATTGTGGCTCTGACACTTACTAGCTTTGGAAACTCAGTAACTGTGCCACAGTTTCTCCATCTAAAAAGGGGATAACAGGCATTTCATAGTTTTTATTGGAATTTAAATAAACATGAAGTGAGAACAGGACCTGACACGTAGTAAATTCTTCCAGTGAGTGTTAACTATTATTAGTGTTACTAGTAGTTTGATTATTATTACTTTTAAACCACTTGTTAAGTCAGGAAATAAAGTCACCTATCTCTTAATGCAATGGTTCTCAACCTTCCTAATGCTGCGACCCTTTAATATAGTTCCTCATGTTATGGTGACCCTAACCATAAAATTTTTTTCGTTGCTACGTAGCAAAAAATAAAATAAATTTATGGTTGGGGGTCACCACAACATGAAGAACTATATTAAAAGGTCGCTGCATCAGGAAGATTGAGAACCACTATCTTAATGGGTTTTTTTTTTTTTTTTTTTGTAGAGACAAGAGTTTCACTTTATCCCCTCAGTAGAGTGCTGTGGCATCACAGCTCACAGCAACCTCCAACTCCTGGGCTTAGGCAATTCTCCTGCCTCAGCCTCCCGAGTAGCTGGGACTACAGGTGCACGCCACAACGCCCAGCTATTTTTTTGTTGCAGTTTGGCTGGGGCCGGGTTTGAACCCACCACCCTCAGTATACAGGGATGGGGCCCAACTCACTGAGCCATAGGCGCTGCCCTACTTTTTCTATTTAAATAAAAAAAGAAAAAAAAATCCAGGATGGTAGACACAGAAGGATAGTTTCCACTACCACCACCCCATACTCAAATTTGCTCATACTTAAATCCCAAAATGGGCCCTGTGTGTTCACAGCTTTGCTTCCTGCAAAAAAAAAAAATTTTTGAGACAGAGTTTCACTCTTTCACCCTCAGTAGAGTGCCCTGGCATCATCATAGCTCACAGCAACCTCGAACTCTTGGGCTCAAGTGATCCTCTTGCCTCAGCCTCTGAACTGGTTGGGACTATAGGTGCTAGCTTCTCTATTTTTAGTAGAGATGGGGTCTCCCTCTTGCTCAGGCTGGTCTCAAACTCCTGAGCTCAAGCAATCCACCTGCCTCAGCCTCCCAGAGTGCTAGGATTTCAGGTATGAGCCACTGTGCCTGGCCCAATTACTGTATTTTTGACCTTTGTTGGTTGAAAAAAAATCTGCTGCGAGTGGTTTTCAAGGGTCAACTGTATTTCCCTTTTGTTTTTCATCAGTAGTCCCTTCTCTTTGTTTTTTCTTTGTCATTTGTCAGATGAACTCCTGTATCAAACTCAGATTGTTGTTTTTTATTTTCAGATATTTTTGGAAGAGGTAATATATTCACATCATTCACAATTTAGGTTTCTCTTCTGTCTCTGTCTTGCAGCCGCCTAGTTCCTGTCTCCAGAGGCAATCAAGAAGCCTTAATTTAAATATTTTGTTTTGGCCTGCCGCAGTGGCTCATGCCTGTAATCTGTAGCACTCTGGGAGACTGAGGCTGGCAAAAGGATCTCTTGAGCCCCAGAGTTTGAGGTTGCTGTGAGCTTTGAAGCTTTGGCATGCTACCCAGGGAGACACAGTGAGACTCTTGTCTCAAAAAAAATGTTTTGTGAAGGTTCTTCTAATTCTCCCTTCCACATCCAGCCCCTGCTGCAAAGATTGATCCTGTCCTCACTGATTGTTGGTGCCATTTTGCTTTGAACTTACTAGGTTATATTTACTGAGCAGCTCTAGTATATGTATGCTCTGGGGATCAGCAGTGTTTGAAATAGGTGAGAGCTGGGTTTGGTGGCTTATGCCTGTAATCCCAGCCTTTCTGAAGGCTGAGGGAGGAGGATTGCTTGAGCCCAGGAGTTAAAGAGTAGGCTGCACTACATGGGGAAACTCTGTCTGAAAAAAAAAAAAAAAAGTTTTTTTTAAGAGACAGAGTGTTACTTTATCGCCCTCAGTAAAGTGCCATGGCGTCACAGCTCACAGCAACCTCCAGCTCTTGCGCTTAAGCTATTCTCTTGCCTCAGCCTCTCAAGTAGCTGGGACAATAGGCATCCACTGAGCCATAGGCGCTGCCCTACTTTTTCTATTTAAATAAAAACATCTGGCTATTTTTTTGCAGTTTGGCGGCGCCAGGTTCAAACTCACCACCCTCGGTATATGGGGCCAATGCCCTGAAAAAAAATTAAAAAAAAAAAAAACATTAGCCTAGGCTGGGTGTGGTGGCTCATACCTGTAATCTCAGCACTTGGGAGGCCCAGGCAGGTGGACTGCCTGAGCTCACAGGTTTGAGACCAGCCTGAGCAAGAGCAAGAACCCCCCCCCCAGGCTCTAAAAACAAAAATATAGCCGGGTGTTGTGATGGGCACCTGTTGTCCCAGCTCCTTGGGAAGCTAAGGCAAGAGAATCACTTGAGCCCAAGAGGTGGAAGGCTGGGTGAGCTGTGACCACACAGTACTCGACCTAGGTGGACAAAGTGAGACTATGTCTCAACAAAAAGAAAAATAGTAATAATTTTGTTATAGAGACTTGTTTGCCATGTAATTTGTTGTAGCAGAACTTTACACGCATAGATTCCAAATGTGAGATGATATAATCATTCAGTTTTGCAGCACCCTCCTAAACTCATACACTCTAAAAATCCAGATAAGAAAATGCTAAACATTTTCCAGCGTAGTGACTGTAGCTTAGTGGGTAGGCACCGGTCCCATATACCAGGGTGGCAGGTTTAAACCCAGTCCCGGCCAAAATGCAACCAAAAAATAGCTGGACCTTGTGGTGGGCACCCATAGTCCCAGCTACTCAGGAGGCTGAGGTAAAAGAATCCCCTAAGCCCAGGAGTTGGAGGTTGCTGTGAGCTGTGACACCACAGCACTCTACCGAGGGCGATAAAGTGAGACTCTGTCTCTTAAGAAAAGAAAATGTTTAGCATTTTCCAATTTATCTGGGAACAACAGCTTTTACTTTTTTGTATTTGGGAATAATGAATCACATAGTTATTTTTCTTTATCCTACTGACACAAGGACTTTAACTAGAAAATAGTCATATAGAGAGGAAATGCTGTCATCATTTAGGTACAACATCAAATGTCCTCAAATCCAACTAACAGTTTATAAATGATTTTCCCATTAATATTTCAGATTCCCTGGGCGAGGGGGGGTGGGGGGTGTGGGGGTGGGAAGGACACCTTAAAAGGGAAAAAAAGTTCACATCTCTCATTCCATACTGTGTAAAACAAGGGTATAAGAAGAGAAGAACACAAGTAAAATAAAAAAATACAAAGCTCACTAAAGCAATCCACATGCTTTAATTATTAGCGTGTTTTATGTTTTTACACTTGTCTCTGGCTATTTGCTGAACACTAAGCACCATATAAAATTGCTCACAATTTTCATCCCATCTACTATGTATCTTTCTTAACATTCCAAAGATTTAAGTGTGAACTTTCTATTGGCTTGAAGCAGAATCGCTAGCTACTATGAATTTTTACCTGCCGTTAATACTTAAAATTATTCGAAAATTAGCGTTTTATTTTATAGTAAAGTCAACCAACAGCGAACAACCATATAGCAAACACAAGCCCTCAATAAATTCACCCTTAAAACTTGGACATTTGTTTAGCAAATAAATGTTTGTTTTCAGATAAAATAAGTCTATTATCTTTATAGCTGTAGTCTATACAGCTATTTATTAACAATACTAGCTTAAGGTCTATGGCCCCCGCAAATACTTAGAAAGCAAAGGCAAACTGAACTGCCACTTCACGGGAAGAGCGGAACCTGGAAAACTGTGAGGGCTTCAGGGACCCTGGCACAGACCTACAGATGATCGGCTAGGCATCGGTCATCATAACCGAGCCATTACTCAGTTTCCTGTTCAGAAATAAAGGAAATATACCTCTCCAACACAAATCCAGCCAGTCCTCGCGGCTTCAGTCACTCAAGGCAAGGCCTGCGCGAGTTAAAGAGCCATATTGGGGTTTGTGACAACTTAGAAACACAGGTCTGTCACCTATTCGCTTTCAAGGAGAATAACGTGGTAGGTACATCATAAGTGAACTCTCTCCTAAAAGGGAGAAAGTGCCAGGCTTGGTTTCCTAGGGATGCCGTAACCAGTACAGATCAGGGCCCCATTCCATCATCACATCTATCCCACTTTAACAATTACTAATTAGAATGTCCTATGCAATCAATTTAACGCAAGGCAGCGAAAGAATACCTCGCCAAGGGCAGAATGGCAAGAGACACAAAACTGGGGAGGACCTGGGCAGGGATGTTGCGAACCTGGCGCCACCGAAGGCACCGGAGTCGATGCCTGCCGCAGCGGCTTCGGCCCGGGGACTGCGGAGGGCAGCGTGAAGTTTCTGGAAAGAGCGCGGCGGGAGCCAGGCGAGTAAGGGCGTGCGCGGAGGAGCGGCCCGAGCGGCCACAGCCAGCCGGCCGGCCGCAGCGGCGAAGTCGCGTCCCGCGGACCCGGAGGTAAACAAAGAGCAGAGAGCACTGGAGGCCAAGCCCGGCCCGCGTAGGCACCGCCACCGGACTGCTCGCCCTTCACACCGCGGGACGCGGAGGGCGGGGGTTAGCGGCGCAGCCTACGGCCACTTACCAAGATGCGTTTGAAAAGGTTGCTCTCCTTGGGCGGCAGCTGCATGTTCGGCATCGCAGTCGGCGGGGAGGCTGGGCGCACGGGCGTTCCGTTCCGCGGGGTGCGCACCTGGACTAGCTGCTGCTGAGAGTCGGGCTGCGGGCAGTGGATTAGTTCATTGGTCTGGAGTTGAGGCTAGGCAGCAGGGCTGCCTGGCAAGGTTGGCAGTGAATGAGGAAGACAGACACGCTGAGCAGGACAAGCTTTCGCTCGGACTCACTCCGCCAACGGCGGCGGTCGTGCCCCCGCGCGGCAAGATGGCAGCCAGGGCCCGCCCCTCCGCCCGGCGCCCGGAGCTGTGCGCCTGCGCGGGCGCCCCGCCGCAGTTGGGGGGGCGTGGGCATGGGCGTGGCCGGGCTGCCCTGGGGACCAGTGCTGGGCGGCAACCGCTGTCGTTTGGCGCCGGGCGGCTAGGCTCCAGTCCCAGCTAAGATTTTGGGGTGCGTTGTGCTCTGGTTCATAAGCTTGTGGCCTGAGATAATGTTAAATTATTTCAGAGTCTGATTTTTTTGCGTTTCTCCCCACTTAGGAACTTAAACAGCGCTTGACGCAAAGTAGGATCAAGGTGTAGAACGGACTTGTTTTCCTTCCTATTCCCCCTCGATTTAAACTCAAAGAGAAGCCTTCTTTTTTCAGTGCAGAACAATCAAGTATTCACAACGTAGGGAGGCCGTCGGGCAGGCCTTGAAACGACTGATGGGAAAGCACCTTTGAAGGAAAGGTCGGAAAAATACTCGCAGCAGTTTTGAACGTCTAACATGGTTTTATGGGCTCACTGAGCCTCCAAGTCTACCTACTTTCTCCTCAGATGGTTCCTCTACAGACAAGCCATAAAATAATGGAGGAAACAGAATTCAAACCTAGGATCTTCCAATTCTGGGGCATTTTCTACAACAAATAAAAAGCAGGAGGCTTGGGGCCTATAGGGTCCACCCGGTGCCAACTCCCCCGGGACCTCTCCCAGCCAGCGCACAGAATTAGTTACTCTCTAATCGTCTCCTAGAATGCTCGATGCCTACTGCGCCCGCCAGTCCTGGCGCCGCCCTTAGCCACTATCTTGGTGTCCAGCTGCAGCGCAGGTTCCCAGCCCAGGTCCCGGATCCGCAGCTGTCCAGACAGACGTTCGCTGGGCAGTGTCAGTGGCAGGTGAACTTGCAGTGTGCGGAGAGGCCAGGTCGTGAGGCAGAGGAGCCCCTCCTCCGGGAAGCGTCCCTGGGACTGCAGGGAGGCCTGGGGTTAAGGGTAGTTGCACGCCAGACTCCGCGTGACCCTCCCATTTCTTACGGTCCAGTGCTGCACCTTGTGCTAGTGTTGGTCCGTGGGTGTCTGTAAACTGGCTGGAATGCCTCCTTAGACAATTAGGAATCCAGAACAGCTCTACAGTTGGATTCTTTTTTTTTTTTTTTTTGAGACAGGGTCTCTGTTGCTGGGGCTGGAATGAAATGGCGTCATCGTGGCTTACTCCGACATCACAGGGCTGTGTCCAGCAGTAGCCGGAATTACAGGAGTATGTCACCATTCCCAGCTAATTTTTCTATTTTTAGTAGGGGGGGAGTCTCAGACTCCTCGCCTCAAGCAATCCTCCCACCTCTCCAAAGTGCTAGGATAACAGATGTGAGCCATTGGTCCAGGCCAACAGTTGGATTTTTAGCACCTAGTGCAGATCTTTCCCCTTCCATATTATCAGTTTCTCCCTCCACTCATTTACATGAAGGAAAAACCAAACACTGTAATCCATGTCTCCCTCTAATTGTTATCCGTTTTCTACTCCCCTTGGGAAAAAACACTCGTCCACATACACTATTCTTTGCCTTCACTCTTTCCTCTACCCACTGCAGACAGGCTTGTCCCTCCCTCCAGGAAACGTCCCTGGTTGGGGTCTTCAGGAATCTGTGTACCGCTGAATGGAATTCAGAGCTCCATTCTCTACCCTCACCTCTTCAGCATTGTTTGACTCCCAAGGGCTGCACTCTCCTAGTTTTCTTCCCACTCCCTGAAAGCTCCTGGTCAGCTCCTTTGCTTGTTCTGTCTCAACTTCCAGATCTAATAGTGATGTCTAGGACTCAGTCCTGATGACTGCCATGCTTTGTCCACACTCACCTGCCCCAGATCTGTAGCTCAGCTCAAGCACAAATGTCCCCCTTCAGATCCAGTCCTACATGCCAGTAATGTCACTTGAATGTCTAAGATATTTCAAGTGAATATGGCCAAAACTTAACTCACTTTTATTCTGCCTAATCCTTACCCTTGCCAGGGTGCCTTATCCCTGCAAAAATTGCCATCATTCCCCCAGATGTTTGAAACAAAACCCCGAATTTATCCTTGATTCTTCCTGTACACACCCAGGTTGTCCTGTTTCTCATTTCTGCGACCACCTTATTTCTCCATGGGAACACTACAATGCCCTAGTTTTTATTTGTTCTTTTTATTCTGTCACAACTCCTGTGCTCTCCTCAGCTGAATTCATGACTTATTCTTGTGCTGGATTAACAACAACAACAAAAAAGCAGTATAGTGATGGTAATGTTTGAGTCTAGAAAGATAAGGATATACATTAGTGACAAGAATAACCATACATCAGCTTGGCGCCCATAGCTCTGTGGTTAGGGGCTGGCCACATACACGGAGGCAGGTGGGTTTGAACCCACGCAGGCCCGCTGAACAACAATGACAACTACAACAACAACAACAACAAAGAAAATAGCTGGGTGTTGCAGCAGGTGCCTGTAGTCCCAGCTACTTGGGAGGCTGAGGCGGGAAAATAGCTTAAGCCCAAGAGTTTGAGGTTGCTGTGAGCTGTGACGCCCTGGCACTCTACGAAGGGCAATATAATGAGACTCTGTCTCAAAAAAAAAAAAAAAGAATAACCATACATATAAAGTAGGATTAGTATTAAGGTGTGTATAAATATTGGGTATATAAACCTATTTATACATATTCTGGGTCTTAATTTGTGTATATTTTTGAAACTATGCAGTAAATGATGTGTAATTGCATTTAATATTCTCTACTCTGAGCTGGACTGGTTTTTATTTGATTTTTTTCTAGCCTGAGTTCGTTAGCGATGGGAGAAAGTGCCATAGGATTCTTTATAAACAGTAAAGGCTATTAAAAATGGGGGTTCAGGCTCGGCGCCTATAGCTCAACCAGCTAAGGCGCCAGCCACGTACACCTAAGGTGGAGGGTTCGAATCCCCAGCCTGGACCCGCCAAACAACAATGACAGCTGCAACCAAAAAATAGCCG
>NW_003852435.1:550915-552225 GCF_000181295.1 Otolemur garnettii
GAGGCAGGAGACTCGCTTGAGCCCAGGAGTTGGAGGTTGCTGTGAGCTGTAATGCCACGACACGCTACCCAGGGGGACAGCTTGAGGCTCTGTCTCAAAAAAAAAAAAAAAAAATTGGGGGTCCAGAGAACCTCTGTGTTCTCCTTAAGCCACAGGCGCTGCCCAGAGCCTATGTGGTCTCTTGAGAAACTAACCTCCTCACGCTATTGGGAAATAAGCAAGGAGGGCTACATCAGGAGCCTTGCTGAGTTGCGCCTGAGCTGGCGGCAGTGCGCCACGTAGACAGCTGAGTAGGCACAGAGAAGGGCAAGCTCTCAACACTCTCAAACTCCACTGTCTCCATGATCCCTACCCACTGTTTACTTGCCATAGCATTACAAATTTCTTTTTCTTTTCTTTTTTTTTTTTTTGGAGACAGAGCCTCAAGCTGTCGCCCTGGGTAAAGTGCTGTGGCATCACAGCTCACAGCATCCTCCAACTCCTAGGCTTAAGTGATTCTCTTGCCTCAGCCTCCCAAGTAGCTGGGACTAGAGGTGCCTGCTGCAACACCCGGCTATTTTTTGGTTGCAGCCGCCATTGTTGTTTGGCAGGCCTGGGCTGGCTTCAAACAACTTAGGTGTATGTGGCTGGCACCTTGGTCGCTTAAGCCACAGGCAGCAAGCCAAGCATTACTAATTTCTAAAAATTGTTTATTTTTTTTTTCCGGTTTTTGGCCAGGGCCAGGTTTGAACCCACCACCTCCAGTATGTGGGGCCAGCACCCTACTCCTTGAGCCACAGGCACCACCCCCTAATTTCTAAAACTTATTTGTCTCCCAACGAATCTACATCCTCAGAAGTAAAGAGTTAATCACGGGAAGAGCCAAACCTTCCATGCTTTAGTCAAGCCCTCCCTTGACTCTCATAAGACATGAATTTTTCTGGAATCTACTTTGGCCAACTCAAGCCACTGTGCCTCACCTCACAGCCTATTTCACCCATGGCGCACTCCGCAGCCTCCCTCCCTCTGTAGACTTCTATCCTTTTCCATAACACTCCCCAGCAACTGCTAAATAACCCCAGTAACACAAAGGAAACCTGCAATCCCAAACACTAGGAAGTGAGTGACTATGAATACTCATATTTAATATTTTCTTCATCTGCCTTGCACACACCATACATGCATACTTTGGTTGTCTACTTAGGATGGGGGTGAGGAGAGAGGTTGGGAATTGAAAACACCAATTCGGCTCGGCGCCTGTAGCTCAGCAGCTCCAGTATATGTGCCTGGCGCGTTTGAATCCAGCCCAGGCCTGCCAAACAACAATGACA
>NW_003852435.1:552264-553503 GCF_000181295.1 Otolemur garnettii
CCAGCTGCTTGAGAGGCTGAGGCAAGAGAATTGCTTAAGCCCAAGAGTTTGAAGTTGCTGTGAGCTGTGATGTCACAGCACTCTACCCAGGGTGACAGCTTGAGACTCTGTCTCAAAAAAAAAGAAAAGAAAATACCAGTTCTGCTGTTGGTAGTTGTCAGTCTGCACCCTAAGTGCATATTAATAAAATATATAATGTATGCACAATCAGAAAGCCTGCATTAACCAGTAGCTATAATTTTATTACTGATTTCTTGTTTAGTCTGGAACAAATCTTATTTCTACCTTTCAACAGAAAATGGGGTTATAATAACATTATTATAATCTGTTTCACAGCAGGATTATGTGAATTTAATGCTTAGTCATTTCAAAGCCCGTAATAAAAAAACAAATGCTGTGTAAATCTGAAGTCACTGTTTCTCAGGAAGAATGCTGAAGTCCCTTTGGGGGCATCATGTCCGTACCTGGATGTTCCTTCCTGGTACTTCAGACACGGTGTAACTCCTTTAGAATCATGCACAAAGTAAAATAACATGACAGCATCTATAAAGACCCTCACAGTTCCCAAAGCACTTTTTACATATATAACATGGGCGAGTGATTCTCCTCGTGAAGCCTAGTGGAACCAAGGAGAAAGGAATCTGGGAAAGGATTTTCTCCAGCCCGTATACACAGCATATCTTCCAGAGCCAGCTGGCAGGGTAAAATTAAATAGTTCGCTGTTGTTCCCACAACCAATTTGTTTGTTTATTTATTTTTATATTTATTTATTTATTTATTGCAGTTTTTGGCCAGGGCTGGGTTTGAGCCCAGCACCTCTGGTATATCCCACAGCCAATTTAACTATATAATTAAAGAACGATGGGAAAAGAACTTACCAGATTGCATAGTGCATTGTACCTCAGACTCCCTGATATATCTGCTTTCTTCTGCCTTCCTTGCTCTTGCTGCTCAGGAAGAAATGGCATTATCATTTCTCCCTTTGAGGTCTTCTTCCCATCCCTCTTCCTGAACTTTCATTCTTCAGTTACTCCTTGCACAATCTGAATTTTTCTTGCCCCTTATATAGTTTACATTTTAGTAGGGTGAGATCGACAATAAACACATAAACAAATAGATCAACAATAAACACATAAATAAATAGACAAGATAATTCTAGAATGTGCAAAGTCCTATAAGGGACAAAAGCAAAGTCATATGAGGACAATTGGGACTGAGGAAAAGGCTTTTTTTTTTTTT
>NW_003852435.1:554049-556625 GCF_000181295.1 Otolemur garnettii
TAGAGACAGAGTCTCACTTTATCACCCTCCGTAGAGTGCTGTGACTTCACAGCTCACAGCAACCTCCAACTCCTGGGCTCAGGCAACTCTCCTGCCTCGGCCTCCCAAGTAGCTGAGACCACAGGCGCCCGTCACAGTGTCCAGCTATTTTTGTTGTGGTTGTTGCAGTTTGGCAGGGGCCAGGTTCGAACCTGCCACCCTCGGCATATGGGGCTGGCACCCCACCCACTAAGCTACATGTGCCAAGCCTTTTTTTTTTTTTTTTGAGACAGAATCTCACTATGTTGCCCTCCGTAAAGTGCTGTCGCATCACAGCTCACAGCAACCTCAAACTCTTAACTGATTGTCTTGCCTCAGCCTCCCAAGTAGTTGGGACTACAGACACCCACCACAATGCCCAGAGGACTATTTTTATTGCTATTATTTTTTATAAATATTTGCCCAAGCTAGATCTGAACTCCTGGACTCAAGCAATACTCAGACCTCAGCCTCTTGAGTAGCTGGGGCAACAGGCTTAGGGCACCACACCTTAAACCAAGTGCACAGGAATGAGAACCATCTGGGGAGGTGGTGACAAGTGAACAGAAGCCAGAGAATGAGAAAGGAGCTAATGAGTTAAAAAGCTGGGACACCATCTTCTAGACAGAGGGAACCACAGGCAAACACCCTAATCCAAGAACAAGATTGATGTGGTCAGGGAATAAAGAGACAAGTGAGAACTTGTCTCTGTTCTTAGGCTCGAGGAGGCGGCTGGTGTGTGGTGCATGAGAGGGAAAGTGGTATACGGTTCATTTGGAAACAGGTCAGTTCGCGCAGGGTTTGTGGTCTCAGGCAACGTGGTTTAATTTTTTTGTTTTTTTTTTTCCTGAATTCAGTGGGAATCCATTGAAGCATTTTTAGCAAGAAAGTGACATCATCTATATTTATATATTTATTTTTACTACCTCAGGCAAATGGATAAGAGATACTGTGGTTTCTTTTAGGAAACTGGTAATTCTTTTTTTAGGAAACTGGTAATTCTTTTAATTTTTTTTTAGAGAGACAAGAGTGTCACTTTGTCGCCTTTGGTAGAGTGCTGTGGCGTCACAGCTCACAGCAACCTCCAACTCCTGGACTTAGGCGATTTTCTTGCCTCAGCCTCCCAGGTAAGCTGGAGGTTATTATTTTGTGGTTATTTTTGTTGCAGTTTGGCCGAGGCTGGGTTTGAACCCGCCACCCTCAGTATATGGGGCTGGTGCCCTACTCACTGAGCCACAGGTGCCACCCTGAATGAAACTGGGTTTTGTTCCTTAAGATTCTGCCTCTGTGCCCAACAGTCTCCTGAAAGTGTTTTCTGAAATACTGCTATGGCCAGTTCATTTCTTCGGTATCATGGACCCTGAAAGAGCAGAGATGAAGCATAAGTGCCTAACTGGACCTAAATTCAAAACAGAGCCGTGCAGCTATTTGTCGTCTAGAGGCCACACGCAGTACTGAGTTCTCATGAAACTCACACTTTGAGACTTCCATAGCTGCCTGTTCGGTTCACACCACCTGAACCGACCAATAGGCTGTGACCTGCATGGACCAATCAAAACTAAGCAGCTTTGCGAATTTCATTTGCATTAACAGACCAGAGTGGGAACCTACATAGAAACTTTTCTCTATAAAAGTCCCTCCTTTTGTTTTCTGGGGTGTCCCTCCCTTTTGTAGTTAAGTCTGTGTATCCCTGTCTTGCAAGACCATTCGCAGGAATAAGGTCTTTTTCCTCTAAATTCTTTTTCAGAGGACTTTTGCTCACAGTATTTACTATTTTTCTTTTTTTGAGGCAGTGTCTCAAGCTGTGGCACTGGGTAGGGTGCTGTGGTGTCATAGCTCACAGCAACCTCAAACTCTTGGGCTTAAGCGATTCTCATGCCTCTGCCTCCCAAGTAGCTGGGACTACAGGCACCCACCACAACGTCTAGCTATTTTTGTTGTTGTCATTGTTATTGTTGTTTAGCAGGCCTGGGCTGGGTTGGAACTGGCCAGCCTCAGTGTATGTGACCAGCGCCCTAACCACTGAGCTACAGGTCCTGAGCCCACAATATTTGCTATTGAGCACCTACAATGTGACAGGCAGTCAAAAATATCTGCCCTTACTCAGGCACAGGTGCTCATCTTGTATGCTGCTCAGCAAGATGATGTGGGAGGATTACTTAAGCCCATGTATTCATGGAGCTTTTTTTTTAAAGATGTTATTTATTTATTTATTTAAAACCATGCATCCTTTTTATTGTTAAGTCATAAAGAGGTATCAAAATTAAAGGCAAAACATTACAGAGTAAGACTTACCAAAACTACTAGGAGCATCAAACGAAGTGAAAATGGGAGGCACGGGCAATATGAATTAATGAACATGGGAAGGACAAGGATGGGGAAAACAGTGAGCATGTGCTGAAGATACTAGGGGGAGAGGATCTGGTGAAAATTTTGATCTAGATAAGTGCCTAGGTAAAGAAATAGTGGGATAAGATTTCTAAACCCCTACTATATGCGTAAGAGTTATCCTTGCCGGCTCGGCGCCTATAGCTCAACCGGCTAAGGCGCCAGCCACG
>NW_003852435.1:558730-560256 GCF_000181295.1 Otolemur garnettii
AAAGAAGTAATATGTTTTACTAATTCTGTAGTTTCTTGATCTAATAATAAATCATTAGTTAAATAGGGTCTTCCATATAATAATTCAAATGGGCTACAGTCGAGTTGAGGTAAATTTCTTATTCTGAGAACAATGGAAAGCAATTTAATCCAAGGGAGATGAGTTTCTTGAGTTAGCTTTCGTAACTGTCCTTTGATTTTATCATTCATTTTTTTCTACCTTCCCAGAGGATTGGGGCCTCCAAAAGCAGTGTAGATGGTATTTTATGCCCAGGGCTTTAGATATTTCCTGGGTAAGGAAGTATCTTGAAGGCCGACCCATTATCACTTTGCAAACTCCACGGGAGTCCAAACCTTGGGATAATCTCAAAAGCCTCTACAAATTCCTGGGCCTTTTCTGTCCTACAAGGGAATGCTTCAACCCAATTAGTAAAAGTATCCACAAATACCAGTAAATATTGTATACCATGTACCTTAGGGAGGTGAGTGAAATCCATTTGCCAATCTTCACTTGGATATTTACCTTGCTTCTGTATACCTGGGGGAGCTAGATGGTGATTTGAAGGATTGTTTCTCTGACATACCTCACAAGTCCTTCTTATCTGCTTTATGGTTTTAAATAAGTCCACTAAAGAGAACTTTAGTCATTTGATAGGTACTTTCAGTGCCAAAATGAAAAGATTGATGTAAAGTTTTAATGCCTTATCTGCTTCTGGTTCCCATTCTAGAGTGACAAGGCCCCCTTTTTGAGAGTTTTTAATTAAAGAATAGAGTGGTCTAGCTATTTCACTCTACCCAGGAATCCAGAGGCTGCAAAAGCCTATAATTCCTAAGAAACCTTGAAGTTGTCTGAGAGTTTGAGGTTTAGGGTGAACCAATATTTGTTCTATTCTTTCCTTGCCCAAGGCGCTCTTCCCCTGTGAAAGCTGGAGACCCAAATAGTGAACTTCAGACACACATAATAGGACATTAGCTTTAGAAATTTTGTACCCACAACCAGCTAGAAAGTTTAATAGAGTTTGTGCAGCTTTGTGGCATTCCTCTTCATCTGGTGCTCCCAAAAGAATGTCATCTACATACTGAATAAGAGTCTCTGTAGGATATGAAAAATGACTCAAGTCTTTGGCTAAGGCTTGTCCAAACAAGTGAGGGTTGTACGTAAATCCCTGGGGTAACACAGTCCATGTGTGCTGGGTGTTGGAGTCAGAGGGGTCTTCAAAAGCAAAAAGATATTGGGAATTTTCATGAACTGGAATGCAAAAGAAGGCATCTTTTAAGTCTAAGACTTCAAAATAAGCAGCCTTTTCAGGGATATGAGATAATAAAGTATACAGACTGGGAACTACAGGATGGAGAGGAATGACCGCTTCATTTATAATGTGGAGATCTTGAACTAGTCTCCAAGTTTCATTTGGCTTGGCACTGCTAGAATAGGAGTGTTACACGGACTATTGCAAGGTATTAATAATTTCTGTCATTTTAGATTCTATATTATGGGTATTAGTCCATTTTTAGCATCTCCTTTTA
>NW_003852435.1:560501-597315 GCF_000181295.1 Otolemur garnettii
AGGTGTATGTGGCTGGCGCCTTAGCCGCTTGAGCCACAGGCGCTGAGCCGAGGATATTGTTTTTAATTGGGATAGATGATGAGATTCTTTAACTTAATTTGGACTGGTTGAGCATATCTTGTCCTTCCCACCTGTCCTTCAGCAGCCTACACTTCTGGGTTAATTTCTCTCTCACTAATAAGGGAAGGCATCATATAGGTTCCTGTCTTATATTCATATAAATAGTTGTTCCTGCTTTTGTTAGTATGTCCCTCCACAGAAGGGGAGCAGGACTTTCAGGCATGGTTAGGAAGGTGGGAGAGAACAGCCAGCATCCCAATTATAGCTTAAAGTCTGAGAGAAAAATTTGGTAACCAGGTTTCCAGCCACTCCCTGTATAGTTACAGATTTGGGGAATAAAAGATCAGGGTTATAGAGAAGTACAGAAAAGGTTGCTCCAGTGTCCAGGAGAAATTCTATCTCTTGGCCCTCCACATCCCCCTGGGCTCCCAAAAGGGGATGACACAAGCTGGAGCCATGAGAATCTTCCCCAGGCACCCTCAGTACAGTTTGGGTGCTGATGGGATCACTGTCCCCAGAGGCCTTCACCTCTGAGGACAGGCCACCCTCCAGTGGTCACCCTTGCAT
The DNA here is from genome assembly GCF_000181295.1 of Otolemur garnettii. Taxonomy (NCBI): domain Eukaryota; kingdom Metazoa; phylum Chordata; class Mammalia; order Primates; family Galagidae; genus Otolemur; species Otolemur garnettii. The sequence goes on from NW_003852435.1 coordinate 561,129, forward strand.
TCTGGACAGGGGCCAGGTGACTTGCCCAGCCAATGGTGCTGCTGGGGGCAGTCTTTCCTGAAGTGGCCAGCCTGATCACATTGGCAGCACTTGTTCTTAGCTCCTCTGGCTTCCTTCTGCCCCTGAAAGGTGCTCGTTTGTTGGAGTGCCATTACTAAAGCTATTATTCTTTTTATATCCCTTCTCTTTTTCCTCCTCTTTCTCCTGATCTCAGTTATAAAAGACCACAGTGGCCATTTTAAGAAGATTCTTTAGGTTATGATCTGGGCCTAGAGCCAACTTCTGGAGTTTTCTAAGAATGTCTGGGGCCACCTCAGTGATAAATTTATCTTTTAAAATAATTTGGCCCTCTAAGGAGTCAGATGTTAACTGAGTTTTTTTTTTTTTCATCACCTCCCTAAGCTGCTCAAAAAAGGCTGAGGGACTCTCACTTTGCTCCTGGCAAATAGTAGACAACTTGGAATAATTCATAGGCTTTTTCTTGAATGGATATAAACCTTCCAGGATATATGTTAGAAAATGTTATGCCACCAGTCACCTTGTTTCTCAGGGTTCCATTCAGGATCCCCAAAGGGAACTGCCTGTCTTCCAATGGGGTATCTGTCCCTTTCCCCAGGAGACATACTACCATCAGTATTGGTCATGAACCACAAATCACCCAATTTCTAGCTTCATCTCAGACTTCATTTTTTTCATTAAAAGTTAAAGTTTTATCTAGTAGTAGCATTACATCTCTCCAAGAGAGGTCAAAGCTTTGTCCCAACCCTTGGAAAACATCTGTGCACTTATTGGGGTCATCAGAAAATTTTCCTAAATCAACTTTAATTTGCTTTAAATCTTCTAGAGAAAACAGAGTGTATACTCATGCACTTCCCATTTCACCACCTGCAGTCTCCACCAAGAAACACAAAGAAGGATATGGTTGCCTTGTGGGGGTCCCAGTAGGACCAGAATAAACTCAGGAAGACAGCCTCCCTCCTGGGGTTTTCTGAACACCTGGAGGAAGGTGCAGGAGAGGTAGATGGTGGATTTGAACTAGGTGGTGACAGTGTCTCTCTCAGGAATCCCTGACCATTCAGGGAAGATACTACAGCCAGGAGAGCTGAATCTATCTGACAGGTTTTACACAGTTAGGGGGAGTCCCTGAGGAAAAAGAAAGCTTGCACATAGGGCACTTGAGACCACTTTTCTTCTTGTTTACAAAAGTATCTAAAAGTATTTAAAAATGGTATCATAATTTAGAGTACCCTCTGGGGGCCATTGTTCACCAGTGGAGAGTTGATACTGAGGCCAGGCCTGGGTGCAGAACAAAACCGTACATTCTTTTTCAGCATCTGGGGATCAAACATGTCCCAGTGCTTCAGAATACAGCCCAGTGGGGTGTTCTCTTAGCAAGAGAATACATTACCCATTTGTGGGAAAGAACAAACATCAATCCCACCCCATATTCCTGGGTTGTCAAAGCATCCTCTAACCAACCCAAGAAGCCTTCTGGCCAAACAAAAGGAAGCATCCTTCCAATGCTTGGGGAAGAATCCCTGAGGAGAGTGGCTTCCTCAGCCCCTGTGCTTATCTGGAATTAGCCACTCTTACCAGTGTAGTGCTTAGTACCTGCTGGCTCTCCTGTGCTTATAACGTGCCAGCAGCACAACCTGAGAAATCAGGTATCAGGGAGCCTGGACCTACCTGATGCATATTCTGCCCCTTTCTCCCTACCCTCCCTCCCCACCAGCTCCAGAGTATCAGTCAAAGTGGGGATGAGCTCTGCCCTGGAGAAAATGGCTGTGCAGTGCTTGCACATTTAACTCTATAAAATCTTTACAAGCTTCTTCTAAATTCACAGTAACAATGGAAAATAGCAGGTCTTAAATGCTATGTTTTCCAACCTCCCTTTCATTCCCAAAAGTTACCTGGGCAACAATAATTAAACTCAGTGACAAATCAGGGTTGAGAGACACTTTGAAACTTTTGCATTACAATTAGTTACAATTAGCTGAAGTCTTAAAGACACCTGGAAGTATTTTAAACATTCCCATTTATACCAGTAAACCAGAAATCAAATACCCAGGATCATTTTCATCATCTTGGGGAGTTGCCCTGGGCTTCCATTCACAGGCCTCTAGTTGCCCAGGAAAGCCATATAGGGGAGTCTTTTTGCCCTTAGTTTGGAGCTGACTTATAGTTAACATGGTTTAGCCTTTTTTCTCAGACACATGAAAATGCCAATTGAATTTAATTTTGCAATGAAAGGCAATAAAAAAGACATTACAACCCACCTACAACATTTGAAGCACACTTAAAACATCCAAGAAATACCAGAATGGGCCCGTACAAACTTAACTATTATATAAATTTTCTTTACCAACATTCAAACAAAGCATGCAAACTACAAGGAGAGAGAGACAGAAGAGGTCTATAGAGATAAACAGGAAAAGTTTCAGACCCTGGAAGAGAAGAGAAGATAGTAAAGGCTGGGAGAGCATGATTTTCTGAAGGACCTCCTGTGTCCGAGGTCAGAACCATTGCTGGAGACCACAGGGTCTCTGGGTGCTACCTCTTTGCTCAGCTCCCAACCAGAGAAAAGGAGTAAATACAAAACAGTTTCAAAAGTCTAACATTCCCTTTGATTCCTTTCTGGAGCCAAGGGGAATTAGAAAGTTCATCCCCCAACAGCCTCTCACCTGTGACCTGGAGGTCAGCAGCCACATTATGCACATTTACCGACTGATGGGCATCAAAATGATTAGTCTCCATTAACTATAGAGAAAATCAGGATAGATGTAAGTGGTCCCATTGCTTACCACAGATCTTCGATCCCAGACAAGCCCCCAAATATGATAACAGAATTTCATCTTCAGAAGGTTCTCAGTCTCAGTGATTTCAAGAATGAATCCACGGACCACAGATCAGTGGTAAGACAGGATTTACTTACAGAAAAGAATACAAAAACACAAAAGCTCCCTGCAGAGAGAGAAAAGCCAAGTCGGGAGAGAAAAGCTGTCTCTCTCTGTCTCTATCTGTCTGACTCATTGACTCCAGGCTCTTGTCTAGGGGTATATATAGTCACATGGGGCCCTCAGTAAGTACATTTAGTGGGGGCTCGGTAGTTACATTTAGGTTGTCTGGGACATGTCTGGGTCATGTCTGGGAAGTGTCTGGGTCACAAATGAATAGCTACAATCCCTTTCATTCCCAGGCCTAGGAAACTGACATGAAATTGACCAGGCCTAGGAAATGGGGGGAAGGGATTCCCTGTTCAGCCCAAGTGCAAGAGGAGGTGCTGGTGTTTCCCTAGCAGTTGTCTGGCCCCTCCAGCTACTGGAGCCTCCTGCCGGGATCTCCCACCTACCTCCAGCCCACTGGTTCCTCTGCTCACTGCCACAGCACCAACACCACCAAGGTGGAGGCAGCCAGTCTGCCCCCTCTCCCCAGCTCCACTGAGCTGGCTGGGGCACCACCAGTCCTATATCATCTGTCATCTTCTCCTTCCTCAGCCTCTTTTTCCTCATCCTTGATCAAGTCCAGCTAGTGATCCCCCATCTTCATTATTGTCCTCATCCAGTAGTTCCCCTCCTCAGCAGAGTCATCTGCACCCCCTGAGATGCCATCTTCACGTTAGTCTCATCTTTCTTCAGGTAACTGCTGCTCTGCTCCTCTTCTATCTCATCATCCTTCATCTCTGTTGTTGCTTGTTTGCTCTATTCCTTTTCAATTTTTTCCAGATTTTCCAGTAGAGAATCCACGTTTTGTTTTATCTGAGGCAATTCCTTTTTTTTTTTTTTTTTTTTTTTTTCTGAGACAGAGTCTCATTATGTCCCCTTCAGTAGAACCATGGTGTCACAGCTTACAGCAACTGAAAACTCTTGGACTTAAGCAATTCTCTTGCCTTGCTCTCCCAAATAGCTGGGACTACAGAGGCCCACCACAACACCCAGCTATTTTTTGGTGTAGTTGTCATTGTTCTTTGGCAGGCCCAGGCTGGATTTGAACCTGCCACCTCCAGTGTACATGGCCAGTGCTCTAGCCACTGAGCTATGGGCACCAAGCCAACCAATTCTTTATTAATGGCCTGAAGGTCATCTCCTTTCAACTTTCCAGACTTGGAAGAAGAACCTCACTGTCCACTCTTGGAATTAAAGCCATTTTCCCCGCTCTGTGAGGTGTTTCCTGATAACATGCTGGCTTTTTTTTTTTTTCTTTTTGAGACGGAGCCTTAAGCTGTCTCCCTGGGTAGAATGCCGTGGCATCACGGCTCACAGCAACCTCCAACTCCTGGGCTCAAGCAAGTCTCCTGCCTCCACCTCCCAAGTAGCTGGGACTACAGGCGCCTGCCACATGACACCTGCTATTTTTTTTGGTTGTAGCCATCATTGTTGTTTGGCGGGCCTGGGCTGGATTTGAACCCGCCACCTTAGGTGTATGTGGCTGGTGCCTTAGCCACTTGAGCCACAGGCACCGAGCCAACACGCTGGTGTTTTGAGGGCACCACAGCTTGAGCAATAGGAGCAGGAGGAGGAACACCTGCTGGGCAACTGTACATCCTGTCATCATAATCTCATTCTTGAACAAGAAAGCAAAATTGTCTAGACAATATACTTTTAGAAGAAGAAAGAGGACTTGAAGGAAGACCCAGAAGAAGAATAAGAAGAGATAAAGGAAAAAACTATAGGATCTCGCAGAGTCTTGATGAAATCCTTCATCTCTGCTGCTGCTTGACATATCCTGTGCATTTATTGGGAATTTCAACACTCTTGTGGTGAAATCCTTTTCATACCAGAATCTCTGCTGCTGCTTGCTTGCTCTGTTCCTTTTCAATTTTTTCCAGATTTTCCAGCAGAAAAATCCCAAAAGGATTTCACAAAAGTGTTGAAATTCCCAATCAATACATGGTAGTTCATGGAGTGAGAGTCAGTCTTATTGGTAGCATTGCTTATCACCATTGCTTTTGATAAGGTTCTTCACAAAACCAAAAAAACGTAGCTGAAGATCAAAAAAAAAAAAAAAGTCACAGGGGAGGGGAAGGAGAAGAGATTCTATTTTGAGTCTCCTATTCCCATGTTCAATGTGGAGAAGCTGAGCATTGCGTGAGGTCAACGGTGTGGCCACAACTGCTCAATCTTTGTCTCTTCACAAAATCTGTTTGTTTGTTTATTCATTTATTTTTTGAGAGTCTCATTGTGTTATCCAGGCTCAGCCTAGCTCACAGCAACCTCCAACTCCTGGGTTCAAGTAATCCTCCTGCTTCAGCCTCCTGAGTAGCTGGGACTACAGGCATGAGCCACCATGCCTAGCCACATAGAACTTTTAATTGGCCAGTTCTAAGGATGTTCTCAGTCCACAGCGCCCTTAATATCTTGGTAGAATTTCACAAAGTAGACCATCATGTCCTTCATGAGTTTCTCTTCTTTAGGTCACCAAGACTCTGCAAAATCCTAGGTTTTCTCCTGTATCTCTTCTTATTCTTCCTCTGGGTCTTCCTTCAAGTCCTCTTTCTTCTTCTAAATGTATATTGTCTAAACAATTTTGCTTTCTTGTTTAACAGTAATGAAACATGTTCAATGAATACCTGCTGTGTGGGAGATCAGCACATACAGAATTAATGCCTTAACAATACAACATTAATAAATTCTGCTCCCATAGCTTCTGTTATTAACACTAAATAGAATGTTTCAAATTTGTCTCCAGTTTCAGGTCCATTTTTGGTCTCCCAGCCTTCATGCCCATTGTTTGTTGAATTGCTCTATCTGGATGTTTCATAAGCATTTCCTACTTCAACAGTTGACATAAAATTTATCATCTTTCCAGCAAACTGGTCCAAGTTCTGACTTCTCTATTTTTTGTTAACAACATCACTTTTATAGTTAGTATCAAAATTTCCTAATCAATGTTTTTTTTAGGAGACAGGGGTCTCACTCTGTCAACCAGGCTAGAATGCAATGTTAATAACTCACTGCTCCTTCCAAATCAATACTTCACCTTCATCTTTAAAGACCCTTTGCTTTCTATCCTATTTTAGCTAACCTCCTCTTGTGGCCAAATCTTGAATTATCAAGACCTGCCCCACCTCTTAAATCATAAATTCTAGCTAACTACTATCATATTATTTTTGTTTACTTATCAAGAAAAACTGTTCTTCAGCCCACATATTCATAGCTCAGGAACACAGGTCAATGACAAACTTCTATGTCATTCAATCCAAAAAAATTCCTTATATTCCAAAACCACTTTGCACTCTGAAATATACCAGCTTCCTCATCTCTTCAAAATCTTTTATGGAATCATAATTTCTGTAGAAATCTGCATATTCTATCTTTCATAGTTCTGCCAGAGAAAAGTTATAGAGAGCAGCAAACCCCCAGGGATACAATGAATATGAAATGCAGATGCCTGGCCAGAACACCATTCATCTGAGTTCTTGCCAAAGCACTGGAAGCCATGCTAGTTACTATCCTTGATGGGTATGTCAACCTTGACACATCCTTCCTGGCTTGTGGAGAAATTAAGTACCAACTATCTTATATTTCTAATTATGTTTAAGACAAAGTTTTCAATATATAAAAACTCTCAGTATGCTTTTAACTCCAAAGAAATTTGTTGGAGCAGTCATAACATACTACTGTATTACTGCAGATACAACCCCAGCTTGTGGGTTTAACAGCCTACTGTTGAGAGCTGTCCTTTTGCCATAACATTTAGGATCCAGCATCCTGCCTCCATGTTTAAGCCAAGTGGTTTTGTTCTTAGGGGGTTGTTCTTATACATATCTATAATTTCCTATTACAGTGGATTCAACCAGATTTTCTTTAACACAATTCACATTTTTTTTTTTTTTGAGACAGAGTTTCACTATGTTGCCCTTGATAGAGTACCATGGTATCACAGCTCACAGCAACCTCAAACTCTTGGGCTTAAGTGATTCTCTTGCTTCAGCCTCCCAAGTAGCTGGGACTACAGGCGCCCACCACAATGCCCAGCTATTTTTTTGTTGCAGCTGTTATTGTTGTTTAGCTGGCCCAGGCATGGTTTGAACTTGCCAGCCTTGGTGTATGTAGCTGGCACTGTAACCACTGTGCTATGGGTGCTGAGCCAACAATTCACTTTCTAATGACAATCTTCTCTTTCTTTTAACAAATATTTGTTGATTCTTTACCAAGTGCCACCCTTCTCCAAGGCGAAGGGAATCTGGGCAAGCTCACTCACCCTCTCACATTCTCAGTGTACATATTCTTTAACTGCATCTAAGCTGCCAGTTTCTAGACCACCTCCCTTTCTCCTTATCTATTCACTTATTTACCCCACATTTGTTGAGCACCATCTGCACCCAACATTTTTCTTCCATCTTAGTCTCAGGAAGTGGCCCCTGGTCTATGCAGAGTTGATTCTTCCATCCGTGCTTAGGAGGCAATACATCTCCCCCCTTCTTTGGGGACTTTACTCCTCTCTTCTTTCTCCCCCTTCTCTTCTTAATTACCATAATCATTTAATCATAACTGTCATTGAACACCTATTCTGTACCAGATGCTATGTATAATGCACTTTTTTCTTTCTTTTTCTTTTTTCTTTTTTTTTTGAGACAGAGTCTCACTATGTCACCCTTGGTAGAGTGCTGTTGTGCCACAGCTCACAGCAACCTCAAACTCTTGAGCTTAAGAGATTCTCTTGCCTCAGTCTCCCAACTAGCTGGGATTACAGGCACGCACCACAGTGTCCTGCTATTTTTTTGTTGCTGTTGTCATCGTTGTTTAGCAGGCCCAGTCTGGGTTCAAACCCACTAGCCTTGGTGTACGTGGTCAGTGCCCTAACCACTGAGCCACGGGTGCCAAGCTGTATCTTTTTTTTTTTTTTTTTTTTTTTTTTGAGACAGATTCTTACTTTGTCACCCTGGGTAGCATCATAGCTCACAGCAACCTCAAACTCTTGGGCCCAAATGATCCTCCTGCTTCAGCCTCCGGAGTAGCTGAGACTACAGGTACCCACCACAATGCCCAGCTATTTTTAAATACCAGTCTTGCTTTTACTCAGGCTGGGCTCGAACTCCTGAACTCAGGTGATCCACCCACCTTAGCCTCCTAGAGTGCTAGGATTATAGGCGTGATCTACTGCACCCAGGCTCACTACCTCTTATGTAATCTTCATGAAAGCCCTATGAGAAAAATACTATTATCCTGCTTTTACAAATAAAAAAACTGAAGTTTATTTTATTTTATTTTTTGTGAGACAGAGTCTCACTCTGTTGCCCTAGGTAGAGTGCCATGGTGTCATACATAGCTCACAGCAACTCTTGGGCTTAAACAATCCTCTTGCCACAGTCTCCCAAGTAGCTGGCACTTCAGATGTGAACCACCATGCCTGGCCAGCTTTTCTATTTCAGTAGAGACATGGGTCTCACTCTTGCTCAAGCTGATCTCAAACTCCTGAGTTCAAGCAATCCACTTCACTTGCCTCAGCCTCCCCGAGTGCTAGGATTACAGGCATGAGCCACTTCATCTAATCAGGTTTAATTTTCCCACCAACTAAGTTATTTAAAAACCTTTAATCTTGGGCAGTGCCTGTGGCTCAAAGGAGTAGGGCACCAACCCCCACATTCCAGTAGGTGGCGGGTTCAAACCTATCTCTTGCAGAAACCTGCAAAAAAAAAAAAAAAGAAAAAATTCAATCTTCAGAGACTTTGATTTTTGAACTGCAAATAAGGTTTCTCAGAACTTTGGGGATTTTTGGAATTGCAAATAATTCCTGTGTTACTAAAGTTCTGTTTCCAAAGTAGAATTTGGAAATCTTGGAAATTATTTAGAAAGCAAGCTTTTGAATTTGATTGCCTTTTCACTTTGACAAAGTTTTCAAAGTTTTTTAAAAATTACAAAGTAGGGACAACCAATAGTCAATGAAAGGAAGTTTCTCTCTCTTTAAATCATGTTTAGCTCCAAGGTAAGTTTCTCTTTATAAAGCTTCCAACTAATCAATGAGGAAGGAATGATAATATATCACAGTTTTGCAACTGTTAATGAAATGATAGATTCAGGCAATTAAGAGGTTAATAAAACACAACCAGATACTTTACACCTTCTCATAGAAGTATCTAACTCCAGCTATGAAGGAGTTTGCCAAAAAAAAATTTAAACCTGAATTTAAAATCGGGCTTCTGGACCAGGTTACAGGAAATACAAGGAACAAAGAACCATGAAATACCACAAATCTAGAAAAATCATGACTGTGTTAAACTCCTCAGGACAAAGGACCTAGTGTCTTCAACAAATAAATTGCAAGGAAAAAAGAAAGGAGGTGCAAAATATAATATAAAATAAACAAACAAAAAAAATAAGCCAATTCCAACCTATGGACCTTATTGGACTCCTGATATGAACAAACTGTCAAAACAAACAAACAAACAAAAAACTGATACAACCAGAGAAATTTGAATACTGACTGGATATTTGATAATATTAAAAAGCAATTTTAGGGTGGTGCCTGTGGCTCAAAGGAGTGGGGCCCCAGCCCCATATGCCAGAGGTGGCAGGTTCAAACCCAGTCCCGGCCAAAAACTGCAAATAAAAAAAGTAAAAAGCAATTGTAATCTTTAGTGGTGATTAATTTTTTTTAGCAATTTTATTTATTATTATTATTTTTTATTAAATCATACATTTGTACATTGATGCATTTATGGGGTTCAGGGTACTGCTTCGATATACACTGTGAAATGCTTACATTGAACTAAGTAACACATCCATCACAGTTATACTCATTTCTTTTTTTTTTTTTTTTTTGAGACAGAGCCTCAAGCTGTCCCCCTGGGTAGAGTGCCATGGCATCACACTCACAGCAACCTCCAACTCCTGGGCTCAAGCGAGTCTCCTGCCTCAGCCTCCCAAGCAGCTGGGACCACAGGCGCCCGCCACAACGCCTGGCCATTTTTTTGTTGCAGCCATCATTGTTGTTTGGCGGGCCCGGGCTAGGGATTCGAACCCGCCACCTTAGGTGTATGTGGCTGGCGCCTTAGCCGCTTGAGCCACAGGCACCGAGCCTATACTCATTTCTTAATAGTTTTGAAATGTACCATTGCATCATGAACATTAGATGAGGTCCCCCCAAATATCCTCCCTCCTCCCATATTCCTCCTCTCCTCTCCTCCCCTCTCTCTTCTCTTCCCTTCTACTTTCTGGACTATAGTTATGTTTTGCCATTCATATGAGTATGTAGGTGATTATATATTGATTTCATAGTAGTATTGAGTACATTGGATACTTTTTTTTTCCATTCCTGGGATACTTTACTAAGAAGAATATGTTCCAGCTCCATCCAGATAAACATAAAAGATATGAAGTCTCCATCTTTTTTATGGCTGCATAGTATCCCATGGTACATATACCACAATTTGTTAATCCATTCATGGGTCGATGGGCACTTGGGCTGTTTCTGTGTCTTGGCTATTATGAATTGGGCTGCAATAACATTCTGGTGCAAATGTCTTTGTTGTAAAATAATTTTTGATCATCTGGGTATATACCTAGTAGAGGAATTACAGGATTGAATGGTAGGTCTATTTTTAATTCCTTGAGTGTTCTCCAAACTTCTTTCCAAAAAGGTTGTATTACCATGCATTCCCACCAGCAGCGTAGAAGCATTCCCTTCTCTCCACATTTGTACCAACATCTGTAGTTTTGGGATCTTGTGATGTGAGCTAATCTTACTGGAGTTAGATGATATCTTAAAGTGGTTTTGATTTGCATTTCTCTGATGATCAAGGATGATGAGCATTTTTTCATGTTTGTAGTCCATGTGCCTGTCTTCATCAGAGAAGTTTCTGTTCAAATCTCTTGCCCACATAAAGATGAGGTTATTTATTCTTTTCTTATTGATTAGTTTGAGTTCTCGATAGATTCTAGTTATCAGACCTTTGTCAGAAGCATAATCTGCAAAAATCTTCTCCCGTTCTGAAGGTTGTCTGTTTGCTTTACTTGGTGTGTCTCTTGGCTGTGCAAAAGTTTTTAGTTTGATTAGATCCGAGTTATGTATTTTTGGTGTTGCTTCAATTGCCCAGGGGCTCCTCATAAAATATTCTCCCAGGCCAATTTCTTCAAGTGTTTTCCATGCACTCTCTTCTAGTATTTTTATAGTTTCATGTCTTAAGTTTAAATCTTTAATCCAGTGAGAATCAATTTTTGTTAATGGTGAAAGGTGGGGGTCCAGTTTCAGTCTTCTACAGGTCACCAGCCAGTTCACCCAGCACCATTTGTTAAATAGGGAGTCTTTCCACCACTGAATATTTTTTGATAGGTTTGTTGAAGATCAAATGATGATAAATAGCTGGGTTCATCTCTTGGTTCTCTATTCTATTCCATAAATCTACTGACCTGTTTTTGTCCCAGTACCACACTGTTTTGATCACTATAGATTTATAGTATAGCCTGAAGTCTGGTAATGTGATACCTCCTGATTTGTACTTATTTCTGAGTAATGTATTTGCTATTTGAGGTTTTTTCTGATTCCATATAAAATGAAGTACTATTTTTTCAAGTTGCTTAGAGAATGATGATCATGCTTTAATAGGAATTGCATTAAATCTGTAGATTGCTTTGGGTAGTTTGACATTTTAACAATGTTGATTCTTCCCAGCCGTGAGCATGGTATGTTTTTCCATTTGTTAACATCTTCAGCTATTTTTTTTCTTTTTTTCTTTTTTTTTTTGCAATTTTTGGCTGGGGCTGGGTTTGAACCTGCCACCTCTGGCATGGGGCCAGCACCCTATCCCTGGACCCACAGGTGCTGCCCCATCTTCAGCTATTTCTTTTCTGAGAGTTTCATAGTTCTCTTTATAGAGATCTTTCACGTCCTTTGTTAGGTAAATTCCCAGATATTTCATCTTCTTCAGCACTACTGTAAAAGGGATAGAGTCATTTACTGTCTTTTTTTCAGCTTGACTATTGTTGGCATATATAAAAGCTACTGGCTCGGCGCCTATAGCTCAATGGGCTACGGCGCCAGCCACATACACCTAAGGTGGCAAGTTCGAATCCCCAGCCCGGACCCGCCAAACAACGATGACGGCTGCAACCAAAAAATAGCCGGGCATTGTGGCGGGCGCCTGTGGTCCCAGCTACTTGGGAGGCAGAGTCAGGAGACTCGCTTGAGCCCAGGAGTTGGAGGTTGCTGTGAGCTGTAATGCCACGGCACTCTACCCAGGGGGACAGCTTGAGGCTCTGTCTCAAAAAAAAAAGCTACTGACTTGGAAGTATGGATTTTGTATCCTGAGATGCTACTGTATTCCTTGATCACTTCTAAGAGTTTTAAAGTTGAGTCCCTGGGATTTTCTAGGTTTAGGATCATATCATCAACAAAGAGTGAGAGTGTGATCTCCTCTGACCCTATTTGGATACCCTTGATCACCTTGTCTTGCCTGATTGCAATAGCTAGGACTTCCATTACTATATTGAATAGCAGTGGAGACAGTGGGCATCCTTGCCTCGTTCCTGATCTGAGTAGAAATGTTTTCAGTTTTACACCATTCAATATGATAGTGGCTGTAGATTTGCTGTAGATGGCCTCTATCAACTTAAGAAATGTCCCTTCTGTGCCTGTTTTCTTAAGTGTCCTGATCATGAATGGATGCTAGATATTATCAAAGGCTTTTTCTGTGTTAAAGAAAGACTAAGAGAGACTTTTAGTCTTTAGTCTTTTAACAGAGACTTTTCTGTGTTAAAGAAAGACTAAGACTGAGAGAATCATATAGTATTTGTCTTTTATTTTATTGATGTGACATATTATATTTACAAATTTGTGTATGTTGAACCAACCCTGTAACCCTGGAATAAAACCAACTTGATCGTGGTGTATAATTTTTTTGATGTGTTATTGAATTCTCTTTGCTAGGATCTTATTGAATATTTTTGCATCAATATTCATTAATGATATGGTCTATAATTTTCTTTCTTTGTTGAATCCTTTCCTGGTTTGGGAATCAGGGTGATATTTGCTTTATAGAACGTGTTGGGAAGTATTCCTTCTTTTTCTATGCTTTGGAAAATGTTGTATAATATAGGTACTAGTTCTTCTTGAAAGGTTTGATAGAATTTGTATGGGAAGCCACCTGGTCCCAGACTTTTCTTTTTTGGGAGATTTTGTATTGTTGATGCTATTTCAGTGATTGATATAGGTCTATTCAAGATTTCTAATTCTTTATGGTTGAGCCTAGGAAGGTGGTGTGCTTCCAGGTATTGGTCCACTTCCTTCAGATTTTTATATTTCTGGGAATAGAGATTTTTATAGTAATCATTGAGGATTTTTTGAATTTCTGAAGTGTCTGTTGTTATTTCTCCTTTATCATTTCTGATACACGATATTAGAGATTTTACTTTTCTATTTCTGGTTAGGTTGGCCAAAGGTTTATCAATTTTGTTAATTCATTGATGTTCTGAATGTTTCTTTTGTTTTCAATTTCATTTAATTCTTCCCTAATTTTGGTTATTTCTTTTCTTCTGCTGGGTTTAGGGTTGCACTGTTCTTCCTTTTAGAGTTGCTTGAGATGATCCATTAAGTTGTTGGCTTCCTCTCTTTCTGTTTTTTTGATGAAGGCTTTTGATGCTGTAAATTTACCTCTTAAGACTGCCTTTGCAGTATCCCACAGGTTTTGATAATTTGTGTCTTTGTTATCAATTTGTTCCAAAAATTTGGTGATTTCCTTCTTAATCTTGTCTTTGACCCAGCTATCATTCAGCCTAAGATTATTTAGGTTCCATGACATTGTTTGAGTATGAAGATTCCTGTTGTTGAGTTCAACTTTTATTCCATGGTGGTCCAAGTAGATACAAGAAATAATTTCTGTATTTTTTTTTTTTTTTTAGAGACAGAGTTTCACTCTGTTGCCCTTGGTAGAGTGCCGTGGCATCATACAGCTCACAGCAACCTCCAACTCCTGGGCTTAGGCGATTCTCTTGTCTCACCCTCCCAAGTAGCTGGGACTACAGGCAACTCTCACAACACCTGGCTATTTTTGTTGTTGTTGTTGCAGTTTGGCCAGGGCCACGTTTGAACCCACCACCCTTGATATATGGGGCTGGCACCCTACTCACTGAACCACAGGTGCCACCCACAAGAAATAACTTGTACACTTTTAAATTTGCTGAGGTTAGACTTGTATCCTAGGATATCATCTATTTTGGAGGATGACCCATGGGCTGATGAGAAGAATGTATATTCAGTTTTATTAGGGTGAAATGTTCTGTAGAGGTGTGTAAGGTCCATTTGCTCCAGGGTCAGGTTTAAGTCTAGTATTTCTTTGTTTAGTTTCTTCATGGATCTATCCAAAACTGTCAAAGGGGTGCTAAAATTTCCAACTAGTATCGTGCAGGAAGATATCAAGTTGTTCATATCCATTAGGGTCTTCTTTATGAATTGAGGAGCATTCTGGTAGGGTGCATAAATGTTCATTATTGAAATCTCTTCATGTTGGGTGTTTCCCTTGGCAAATATGTAGTGACACTCCTTATCTTTCTTTATCTTTGTTGGTTTAAAGCCAATTGTTTCTGCTACTAAAATTGCAACCCCTGCTTTTTTCTGATTTCCATTTGCCTGTAATATACACGTCCATCCCTTCACCCTGAGTCTATTTTTATCTTTAAAGTAAGGTGAGATTCTTGTATACAGCAGATATCTGGTCTAAGTTTATGTATCCAGTTAGCCAGCCTGTGCCTCTTTAGAGGACAATTTAAACCATTCACATTAATTGAGAGATCTGCTAAACCTGGTTGTATTTTGGGTGTCATGATTTTTGGACGTCCAGTGGACATTTTTAATCCTGTCATCACTGTGGAAGTTGAATTTTATTCAAAAATTTCTGGGTGAGTTTACTTTGGAGGTAGAGCATTGTGCTGGTCATTGTGGAGGATGGGTCTGAGAATATCCTGGAAAGCTGGTTTAGTTATGGCAAATTTCTTCAACATGTCTATGTCATTAAAGTATTTGATTTCTCCATCACAAACGAAACTCAGTTTAGATGGATACAGGATCCTGGGCTGAAAGTCATTTTGTTTTTGGAGATTGAAGGTCGATGACCATCTTCTTCTGGTTTGAAACGTTTTGGCTGAGAGATCTGCAGTCATTCTGATACTTCTCCCTTTATAGGTGATGCTTTGCTTATGTCTGGCTGCTTGCAGAATTTTCTTCATCTTAACTTTGGCAAAGTTAATCATAATGTGTTTAGGAGATGCTTTATTTGGATTGAGTCCTGCTGGGGTTCTGAAACTGTCTGCTATCAGAAGTTCTGTATCTCTTGCAATGCTTGGGAAATTCTCCTCCAAAAATCTCTTGAAGTAGAGCATCTGTACCTTTAGGACCACCCTCTTCTTTGGGAATTCCTATAAGATGAATGTTTGATCTTTTGGAGTGATCCCACAACTCTCCCAGGGAAGGATCAGTTTTTTTGCTCTCCATTTCTCTGCCTCTTTGAGTGTTTGGGAACATTCAAAAGCTTTGTCTCCAGTTTCAGAGATTCTTTCTTCTGTCTGGTCAACTCTTTTACCAAGGGATTCTACTGTAGTTTGGAGCTTCTTGACTAACTTTTTCATTTCCTTGAGCTCTGCTATCTCTTTTCTCTGTATGTCCGTATCTTTGGTGACTCGGGCTCTGAATTCGTTAATTTCTTGAGACCACTTTAGAACTACTCTTTGAGATTCAATTTCTATCTTTTCTTCCATTCTATTTATCTTATTTGCAATCCATATTCTGAATTTGAGTTCTGACATTGCTGCCATTTGTCTATGCATGGCATCTTCAGTTGTATCTCCTTTGTCATTTCTTGGAGGGGTTGATCTACTCTGGTTATTCATGTTGTAAGAGTTCTTCTGTTGGGTTCACACCATGTTTATTTTCCACTGTTTGGTTATTAGAACTGGTAGGGTAAGATTGAATTGGGGTTCCCAGGTAGTAGAGATAGCTCCTTACCAAAGCACTAGGATTTGTAATTGTGGCTTATCTCCTACAACTTTACAAAGACCCCTGTCAGAGATTTGGCCAGAGACTCAGAACCTACTTGGTGAGATAGCACTAGCTATCTCTGTTTTGATATCAGCCAAACTCTACCCTATCCTAAGAAACCACAGTATTAGGCTTAAATCTTGACTATGAAGAGATACAAACAGCTGTGGCACCCAACCCCCACCCTTCAGTTCTTTTCCACTACAAAACTTCAAAGGTCAACCTCAGAATGTCCCTGAGCAGACAGCCCCAGACATGGGTTCCAATTATATTGTCTCAGGCAGTACAAATCTTGCCCAACAGAGAGGGATTCAGGGGTCTCCAACAGCACAATTGGAGCCAGGGATCCATACTCCTGCCTGCCAGATTCAGCCCACAATGTTGTCCACTTTTCTGCTCACAGGCTCAGTTTATGCCAGGGGCCACACCCCCCCACCCACCAGTCTCAGTCCACATCCAGCTAGCCTTTCCTTGCCAGACCAGTTGGAGTCAGGGGACCATACCTCTGCCTGCCAGTCTCAGTCCACTGCCTGGAAAGCCTCTGTTCACCGGCTCTGTTAGAGTCAAGGCACCACATGCTGCCCTCAGGTCTCAGTCCTCACCTGGTAAGCCTCTGCTCACCAGCCCTAGCCCTCAGGTCTTGGTTCACACCCAGCAAGCCACTGCTGGAGGGTTCTGTTGGAATCAGGGAACCAGGCCCTTGGTCTCAGGTCTCAGTCCACACCAAATAAGCCTCTGCTCACAGGTCCAGCAGGGGCTGGGGACCAGCCCTGTCTGAAGAACTCAGTCACACAGGGCACAACCACTCTCCAGCTGTGGATGCCATCAGAGCTGGGGGCTCTGCACCCTGTCCCACCAGAAACAGCCCAAACCAAGGGTCAACGCTACAACTGGCCAGGCATAGTCACAACCAGGGGACTTCTCGTTCTCCCACTGAATATCCCTTTCTTCCTACACCCTCTTTCTTCCCTGTTAGTCACAGATTCTGTCCTGATGGTTGGTGGTCCACACTATGCCCACGTCTCTCAGGACAAGACCAAACACTCTGTGCTCTGCAGGGGGCAGAACTTCAGATTGCCCATGAGAGGGGGAAAAGGTGGACTGGGAGTTTGGACTTGTTGGGGAAAATATCTGTTCAATTTTATGTCTGGCAGGGTGGTGTCTAGGTTCATAAGTGGGACCTCCCTGGAGAAAGAAACTTGGAGTTTAGCTGCTCTCTCCAGTGAGGTAGAATGAGAGGTCTTCTGTTCCCTGCTCATTTGCAGATAGCCTGTGGCAGGCCTCCTGCTTGTGGGAGGGGACCTCCTGTCCTCTAGTTGATAGGCTTTGTACCTGTAAATTGTTTTCTTGAATGTTCTTCAATGGAGTTACAGCTTGCTGAACTTCATTCTTGGCTCAGCTCCCCACCTTTGGCTTCATAGAGTCCAATTCCATCCAGTTTTTCTTCCTCTGCTCAGGAGCCTCTGCCCAGGGTTGCTACTAGTCAGCCATCTTCCCAGAATTCCCCCTGATTAAATTTTTTTTAAGTCTTTTTTTTTTTTTTTTTTTTTTTGAGTCATGGCTCATGATACATCTATCGAGGGCAACAAAGTGAACTGTGTCTCAAAAGAAAAAAAGAAGTTCCTGTTCATGTCTTTTTTTTTTTTTTTTTTTTTTTTTTTTTGAGTCAGGCTCTCACTGTATTGCCCAGGCTGGAGTACAGGGGCTATTCCCAGGCACAATCATTGCTTGCTATAGCACGTGTGCCTTTGCAGCTGGCTCAAAGTCTTTTTCTTCTGGAGATACGTACTAAAATATTTACAGGTGAAAAGATATGTTTTGTGTTTGACTCAAAATAGCCCAGGGGAGCTGGGGAGAAGCAGAGAAGAGGGCTGATGAAACAATGAGTGATCAAATGATCACTGTTAAGACTGGGTATATGGGTGCATGGGGGTTTATTTCACTGTTTTACTTTGATGTATTTTTGAAATTTTTCATAGTAACAGGGAAAAAGTTATATATCCAGATATACACACAAAATATAGATTACATTGCATGTTGCAACGTAGGCCTCTTTGGATCTAAATTGAAAAATCCTTTATAAGGGCATTTGAATACTACTGCCAGGGGAAAAAAAGATGGAAAATAGCATTTATTAAAATGAAGATTTGAGAATGTGTAATGTAAAGCAGAATATATTAAAAAATATATTAGAATGATATGTGGAGATAAAAATCACCAAGTTGTGGGAAACAACACTAAATGACCTTGCTGACAAAGCTGACTTCAACTGGGGATGGAGGGGACAAGGAAGGGAGTTTTCAGGATTCATTAGGTTTTGACCTGCCTTTTTTTTTTTTTAAAGAGGAAGAGGAAGATAGGTTGACTTTCAAGGCCTCTTAAAGATCCCTGACTCTAAAAATTTCAATCGTGCCAGCAGGTGGCGCATTTGTTAGTATTCCTCCCCAGATGAAAAAATGGACTAGTATGATTGTAAGAAAATAAGAATTGCTGCCTTTCGTTTCATAGTCGGCTAATCTCAGGGAACATAGTTTATGTTACCTTACCATTTCTTTTCCTCAGTTGAGTTTGAATTTTGTATTAAATTACTAAATAATTCCTAATTTTATTTTTTTCTATAGAAAAATATATCTGAATAGCCAGACATTGAGGCGGGCACCTGTAGTCTCAGCTGCTTGGGAGGCTGAGCAAAGAGAATTGCTTAAGCCCAAGAGTATGAGGTTGCTGTATGAGCTGTGACGCCACAGCATTCTACCCAGGGCGATATAGTAAGACTCTGTCTTAAAAAAAGAAAAAGGGAGGAAGGAAGGAAATATCTGATAAAATCCCAACCCTCTGTTAATTTTCACATTATGGGATGCCTCAAAATGTAGTGAAGCACCTAAACTTTGGGAAACCAGAAAGCCAAGTGCACTTTGTAGTGTGCTGTAAGCTATAGGGTATTGTGGCTTGTGTACTGGGACTTTATGTTGCTTTTGGTGCTCTGGACAATTTCCCAGAAGAGACCATAGATTTCAACATAGCCTGGAATTGATCTTTATAGTCCTCCGAGTCTGGCTTTGCAATGAATGTCCAAGGCTATGGAAGCCCTGGCTCTCTGCTTCCCTGAGGGAAAGCCCTAAGAGGACACTTCACTGATTTAAAATAGCTGTTGGACACAAACCAACCTTCTGTGAGTACTGTAAACATGAAAGTGTCCTCAGAATTTTTTAAACAACCTGGGAGTCTCTGAGAGGAAGCTAAGTGGAATTCCTCAATCCCTCCCCCTTTGGGATTTAGGCTGAGTTTGCTGTAAACGTGGCCCTATTTTGTTGTTTTAGCTTGTTCCAGTTGGAGAACGTGTACGTTTATGTTCTGAAAGGGATGCCATGTTATCAGTACCATTTCCAATTTGTTCAACAAAGAAACTTTGTTGTTGTTGTTGTTTTTGAGACAGAATCTCAGTTTGTCGCCCTCGGTAGAGTGGCATCATAGCTCCCAGCAACCTCAAACTGTTGGGCTTAAGTGATCCCCTTGCCTCAGCCTCAAAGTAGCTGAGACTGCAGGAACCTGTCACATCACTCACTGTTTTTAGAGACTGGGTCTCACTCTTGCTCTAGCTAGTTTTGAACTCACGAGCTCAGGCAATCCACCCACCTTGGCCTACCAGAGTATTAGGATTCTGGAGTGAGCCACTGCACCCCTGCCAACAAAGAAACTTTATAGTGGACTCTACTATGTGAGATGTTTAGATATAGGTGCTCTTATTGCTAATTTAATCAAAGTGCTACTTTTTTTCACCGAATCAACATTTTTTAGTACCATTGGAAGTTTTTTCCTCTTTTTGTGCTATCAGATTCTTTGAAAATAGAAGTTATTTAACTTCATAAAATGACCCTTAATAATTATAAATCCCATATGGAGGAAACTGAGCCCCAGGCTTAAAGAAGCTGCTACGGGTTCTTGAGGGAAGCGCTGGGAGGGACACAATCTCCTATTTGGCTTGGAGATGTTTTGCAGCCCAAAGACAAGCCCTTAAGCAACTGCATATGTTAATGAGATAAGATGGGGTCACTGTTAGCAAGCAGGTTGAACCTTGGACATTTGTGGTATAACAGGGTGGGAGTCGAGCCTATGGGGAAAGAGCACATAGCGATCATTAAGCACATAGTCCTTGAGCATGGGCCGCCATACCTGTTGTATAATGCTTCAATAAAAGGCCATGAAAGAATTGCTCTGGGCTCTCCCTGGAATTTTGGGAAGCCCACCTCTTGCAGGCTTGTGACTTCCATCCATGTCCTGGCTGTTTTTATTTGCATGGTGACAGGGTGCCACAGTGGACACCAACACCCGTAGGCATTTTTTAACCAAACATTAAAAAAAGCACATCTTTTTTCTTTTACATTTTTCTTGCTTATAATAATAGTCATCACAACATTTCAGAGAATACAAAACAGTGTAAAGCTGCGGTCCCCAAACCCCAGACCACAGACCACAATAGGTCTGTGGCCTCTTAGGAACTGAAGTTCCTCTTAGGGCCACACACTTCATTTGTACAGGCATTCATCTCCCCATTTCAGGCATCACTGCCTGAACTCCACCTCCTGTCAGATCTGTGGTGTCATTAGACTCTCATAGGAGCCAATACTCTACTGTAAATTGCACATGCAAGGTATCTAGGTTATGTGGTCCTTATGAGAACGTAATGCCTGATGATCTAAGGTGGAGCTGAGGCAGTGATGCTGAGACCATCTAGTTGCTGGAAGACAAGCTCAGGACTCCCACTGAATCTGCAGTGGGAATTATGGTGAGTTGTATAATTTTTTCATTATATATTACAATGTAATAATAGAAATAAAGTGCACAATAAATACAATAAATGTAATATGCTTGAATCATCCTGAAACCATTTTCCCTGCCCTCCTCATCTGTGGAAAAATTGTCTTCCATAAAACCAGTTCATGGTGCCAAAAAGTTGGGAGACTGCTGCTATAAAGACTAAAATTAAAAATACCTGTAATTCCATCAAACCATTACTAGACTATGTGTAACATAGTGTTATTTAAAATGTGTGTAACATTTTTTAAATGTAATAGTTTGCTGAGTTTTTTTAACATGCTGTTTCACTTAATTGTGGACATTTTGCATATTAATAAGCATAGTTACACTTTGTTATTGTCTTTCTTTAAAAATTTGGGAGAAGTTGGCTCAGTGCCTGTAGCTCAGGCAGCTGGGGCACCAGCCACATATACCAGAGCTGGTGAGTTCGAATCCAGCCCGGGCCTGCCAAATAACAATGACAACTACACCCCCACCCCAAAAAAGCCGGGTGTTGTGGCGGGCACCTGCTGTAGTCCTAGCTACTTGGGAGGCTGAGGCAAGAGAATTGCTTAAGCCCAAGAGTTTGAGGTTGCTGTGAGCTGTGACGCCAGGGCACGCTACCAAGGACTACCTAGTGAAACTGCCTCTTCCAAAAATTTGGAAGAAGCAGTATTTATTGTACAAGCACGCATTTCTTTAGAGTTTTTTCTAAAATGAAGAATAAACACAAAGTGCATAAAGTTTCATATATACCAGGTTCTCAAATAACGTCTTTTTATTCAACACCGTTCCATTAAAACATTGATGAGGAAAAAAATATATCGATTTCTGGCCACGGCCACTGTCTGTATGCAGTTTGCATGTTCTCCCCTTGTCTTCATAGGTTTGCTCAAAGTACTGTGGTTTCCTTCAACATCCCAAAAATATACCTGTTAGGTTCATTGTCATGTCTGCATTGTCCAGTCTGAGTGAACGTGGGTGTGTGTGAGTGCACACTGCAATGGATGGAGTCCTGGTTAGGGCTGGTTCCCACCTCTCTCAGTCAGCACTGCAGAGAATCTCTCTTCTGGGTTTGACAGTAACTGAAAACTAAAGCCCCACCTCTGGCTCCAGGGAACCAGCCTCGGGAGAAACTACAACTCCCAGGATTCCTGGTGACGCCCCCGGAAGTTGTGGTTCTTTGGTTCGTTTCCCCGCCCCCCCCCCGCCCCGCGGCCCTCCCACCATCTCCACCCATTCAGGATAAGTACGGCGGGTAAAAGTCGTCATGAGAATTTCTTGCTCGCTTTGTCATTTTTCTCATTTAGCTAATTTTTGTCATTTTTAGCTTATTGTTATGCATGCCCAAGGATTTCTTCTTTGGAGACGTAGGCGGAGCCCGGAGCAAGTGTTAACCCGGAAGAAGTGTTTGCGGAAGTGAGAGTGATTCCTGGTATGTCAGCTTGAATGTAGTGGGTTTCTGAAGGTTCCGACTTCAAGGAGAATCGCTAACGTCTTTTCTTCTTTTTCTTAGGTACTCACAATGTTTTCCTGATCATAAGAGGAACCTTTTCTTTTCTTAGTTTCCCCCTTATGGAATCATTTCATATACCGAGTTTCGTATGTGGTTTGCACGTGCTACTACCGCGCGCGTAGTGCCACTATTAACACGCTGACACTGAGAATTGTTCCTAAAATATCAGTTCCTAAAATACGGTTACTGTGGTGAGTGATAGAAACGTTTCGCTGCTCTTAGGTATAAATGAACCTGGAGAGTAAAACTCTTGTTTTTTTCCCTCTTACTGTTGAGGTTCGTGACCTTGAGAATTGGTCCTTCTCCTACTTGCCTTAAGGTCGGGTTTTAGGTAGAAGTAGTCTACCAAGAATTAATTTTATCATCCTCTTATTCTGTCTTATACAAACAGACAGAATAGAAACCTCCTCTGATGCGCTTTAAACTACATGTAAAGACAGAGAAACTTCTGTTGGAAGAGTAACATTTGTGGCTGTTGGGCATTGGTTTTTTTCTTCCACTGTTCTCCACATGTAATTAGTATCTTGACATCTATCAGTACGGCACTGTAAACTTTTGACTGTTTTAGAGAGCATTCCAAATATTTTATTTCCTAGGCAATGATCCTACATTAACAGACTATAGTGGTGAAGTGAATGAATATATGAACACGTCTCCGGACATATATATGGGAACATTGGAAACAGTAATGATGGATACTGATAAATCTTGACCCTTATTTCAACTTTGAACCTGGGAATTTTAAGGGCAAATTGTTTTTCTTAGAACACTGTGTTTTTCCTTTCCTACTCAATAAAACCATTGTGTGGGTTTGTTAGCTCTTGATTATTTCTCTTCAAGAGGAGGATAACAGATAATTATTGTACACAGCCAATTTCACCTAACATGTAATTTTTTAGAGTAACCCTTTTTCTGATTGTGAATATAATATGTGCTGTGTGTGTAGAAGACTTGGAAAACACTGAAAAGTAAAAAAAGTAGAAAGCAAGCAAAGGTAATCATAATCCCACAACTAGAGATCATCTTATTATCATTTTGGTACGCTTCCTATTTAGTTTTCTTTTTAACAAATACTCTATATACGTTTTTATGTATATACTATATAATGTAGAACATTTTGAAAACAAAATTGAGATTATGCTCTTTCATATCCTGCTTTTTCCACTTAATATAATTATCACTGCTATCTCTTTTTTGTTAGACCTACTTTTTTGGTCTATTAATAGGTATTTGAAATTTTCTTCCTTTAGGGTCTCAACTAAAAGAGAAACACCTTTGAAAAGTGAATGCAGAATTAAGAATAAAAGTACTCATCTCCAAACAGGCAACTTGCATTCTGAAATGAACTCTTTTTCTGTTTAGCTGAATGAATAGTCCTGATTATTTGACTTCCTTGAACATCTGGATTTCTAAAAGTAAAGAATTAGACAAAATAGTAATTTCTTAAAGCTTTAGAGATGTATGACTATGTGAACCACCTAAGGTTTGTGGGATTATTTCCTAGCTTTCAAGTGCTTGTCTACATATTTGATTCTAGATTCTGGATAGAAAATAGCTGATTTAACACTTTTAATGGATATATTTGTTGTACTCTGATTCTTTTACTCCTTTGCCTTAGTTAATTATACATGTTGAGTAGGTAGAAAACAGTGCTATTTTTGGTTGATTTCTTGGAGCTCCTCCCAGCTTACTATGCCATATATGTGTATCTTTATTTTTACATTTTTTTGTATTTTATTTTATTTCTTTTAATTTTCATTCATTTATTTATCTTTTATAAGGACACTCTTGCACCAGCTAGAGTATAGTGGCATTCACCATAGCTCATTGCAACGTCAAGCTCCTAGGCTTGAGGCGTGATCCCCTGTCTTAGCTATCCAGCTAATTTTTTCTATTTTTAGTAGATAAGGGGACTCCTTCTTGCTCAGCCTGGTCTTGAACTTGTGAGCTTAAGCAGTCCTGCCACCTCAGCCTCTTAGAGTGTTAGGATTACAGGCTTGAGCCACCACGCCAAGTCATCTTTAGAGTTTTTTTTTTTTTTTTAAGATTGTGTTTATTATATTTCAGATGCTGAGATGAATCGTCACTTGTGTGTTTGGCTTTTTAGACAACCATCTCTTAGTTGTTACCCCCAGTGTTATATCCACCTTCGTTCTCATCCATGTAGACCAACACATCTTGGCACAAGGCTGTGGGTTCTTAGACCAAACAGGAATCACATTCTCCATCATCTGTTAAATAAGAACTGGTCCAGAAGATACTGTCATCAAGATACCAAGATGCTCTGGAAGCATGAAGCACTACAGAAATATATGGAAGAACTGAGTAAGGAGTGCCAAACACTTGAACAATGTTTGCAGCATGCATCTGTGAATGAAGAGAAGAGAAAGACCTGGAACCAAAGGCATGCTGAGTTGGCACCTCTTGCAGCCATTTACCAAGAAATTCGGAAGGCTGAACAAGCAATTGAAGAATTAGAATCAATGTTTAAAAGTGAGTGAAAGATATGTGTGCATAAGGATGGGATTGATTTTCTAAGTTAAACCTTTATTGAACTCAGTCTTTTAAAAAGCCTATAAGTAATAAGCTCAACACTTGGAAAGTACAACTCTGTACACAGGGTTTTTGATGTATTTTTGCTACTAAAGATCAACTCCATTAAGTGACCAGGTTCCTTGTGGAGCTTGCCATGTAGTTCTTCAGGTCTGGGAGACTCAATATTAACCTTTTCAGAAGCTTTCATTTATTGAACACTATTCTGTGTACCAGGGACACAAAAATACAGTTCTTACCCCATTCAAGGGCTTATGTAGCTTAGTGAGAGAGATTGTATTTATTTAAATATTATTTACAATGTGATACCTGCTCTACAAGAGGAAAGCACAGGATTTTATGGGAGTAAGTAGGAGGGACACTAAACCAGGTGGGATAGATTGAGGAGAGCTTCCTAAATGAGACCATACATTAGTTGAGCCCTGATGGAAGCTTTATATTTTGTGTTGTATATCTTTTTTTAGACACATTTTCCAATTGTGCAGATGGTGTATATCTTGAAATTACTCCCTTTTTTCTTTTTAAAAACCCCTCTGGGAACATTTTGGAAGAGATTCTTTTTTTTTGTTTTTAGACAGAGCCTCAAGCTGTCCCCCTGGGTAGAGTGCCATGGCATCACAGCTCACAGCAACCTCCAACTCCTGGGCTCAAGCGACTCTCCTGCCTCCGCCTCCCAAGTAGCTGGGACCACAGGCACCCGCCACAACGCCTGGCCATTTTTTTGGTTGCAGCCATCATTGTTGTTTGGCCGGCCCAGGCTGGATTCGAACCCGCCACCTTAGGTGTATGTGGCTGGCGCCTTAGCTACTTGAGCCACAGGCGCCAAGCCGGAAGATATTCTTTAATGTTTATTCCAATTGTAGTTTTAGATTGTTTGGAATTTGTATGTTTAATGACTGGAAATATTTTCTAGGATGAATAGCTGACAGATTTCTTAGAACCATTTATTATTATCATTATCAAATTATAAGCCTCAGTGTCTTCTCTGTTACTTTAAGCCCTAAATAAGCATCTGCACTCTGACAAGGCCTCTATTCTCTAGAAGTTGACAAACTATGAAACAAGTATTTAAAACAATCAATTTTACCTATTTTTTTTGGATCTAGAACCTTCTGAAATCTGAATATGTATATACTTGGGTTGCCATGTTAGGATTTGATAGTGAAAATCTAAATACTGCTTCCAGATTTCTTGTAGAAGTCTAACTAATTTTTTTTCTAGGAATCTAGTAAGGCTAATTCAGTCATTTAGTCATTTATTTGGCCAGAGTCTCCTGAGGGCTTCCTATAAGGCATTGTTGTAGGAAGCAGGGCTAAAAAAATAAGTAAGCTGTAAGGAATTTACCATCTAATTTGGGAGACATGCTACTTAATAAATGAAAAGCAATGTGACAAATGCCAGATTCACAATAAATCAAGCACTCTATTAGCTCAAAGAGGATCATAACTAAATCTTACAGAAGTAGGTGGGATGGGGTTTTAAATTCGATTTTGAGGAATGATTTTTCTGGGGGGAAAAGAAGGACATTCCAGGTAAAGGAAACAGTTTGAGCAAAGCTAAGAAAGGGTGAGAATGTGTAGAGGTGTTGGTGTGTAGTTGATGATGCAGAGTGACAGTGGACTAATCTGTTAAGATTGTGATGGGTTGGGCGGCGCCTGTAGCTCAGTGGGTAGGGTGCCAGCCATACACATCGAGGCTGGCAGGTTTGAACG
Organism: Otolemur garnettii; assembly: GCF_000181295.1. NCBI lineage: Eukaryota > Metazoa > Chordata > Mammalia > Primates > Galagidae > Otolemur > Otolemur garnettii. Next base: position 587,673 of record NW_003852435.1, read on the forward strand.
CAGCCTGGGCCAGCTGAAACAATGACAACTGCAACAACGGAAAAAAAATAGCTGAGTATTGTGGTGGGCGCTGGTAGTCCCAGCTACTTGGGAGGCTGAGGCAAGAGAATTGCTTAAGCCCAAGAGTTTGAGGTTGCTGTGAGCTGTGACACCATGGCATTCCACCCAGGGCAACAGCTTAAGACTCGGTCTCAAAAAAAAAAAAAATATTGTGATGGATCTTGGATATCCTGCTAAGGAGGTTCTGAGACCCACATGGGTGTAGCTACTATGCAAGTCAACCACAGAAAGAGGGTTTTCTAACCAGGCAGAAAAGGGAGACTTAGAACATGAAGGCTTAGGGGTGCAGCATTTCTTTTTAGGATGATAAAAATTTGTTGTGGTAATGGTTACACACTTTGTGAATATAGTAAAAGCTACTTAGAGGTGTTTTTGTGGTGCGTGCCTACCAGATCTGGACAACTGCCTGGTGTCCTCAAACTACAGCCTGCGGGCCACATGTAGCCCACCTAGGACATTTATCCGGCCCGCTGGGTGTTTTTGCTGCTGCTGCCTGTCCTGCTTAGCAGCCGACTCATCCCAGGGCCCAAAGTCTGGCCCTCTAACGGTCTGAGGGACAGTGAACTGGCCCCCTGTTTAAAAAGTTTGAGGACCCCGGCATAGTATAAGCCTCGGTGGTGTTAAGTAACTGTCAAGGCCAGTTACTGTTAATACCTGTAACATCCTGGATGTTCAAAACCTTATTTTCCTGCCTTCCATTAGTGGTACCCATGAGTCTCTTATGGAGATTTAATAATATTTTTTACTCTTTTTAAGAATGTCACCTAAATTTGTAATTAATTAGTTTTGAGAAAGTTGCTTGCACATATAGGGGCCTACTAAATGCTTTCCAATTAAATTGCCATAACCTCTTCCAGCCTGGTTGTCTCACGTGTAGTATTAGTACATTGTATTAGATAATTTCTAAAGGTTCTGCTTGCTATTCTGCTATTTTATAATAACAGTGATAATAGCTACTAAGTATTTCTGTGTGTCAGGCTTTACAAATATTATCTCATTTGAATTCTTAGAGTAACCTTATAACGTAGAAATTATTTTATTATCTCTGTTTTACAGATAAAGAAACTGGAAAGTTAAATTTCCAGAGGTTGCTTAGTCAGTGAGGAGAAGGTTTGAACCGAAGCAGTGAGACTCCAAAGCCTTTTCTCTTTTCCGCTGCACAGAGATTCAAAGTCCAATAGGGTCTCCCTCTGTAATGTACCCAGCATGAGTCTCTTTCGATTCCTGCTATTAATATATCTTCAGTACAGTCTCTGACCTAGGCTTGGCCCCTGTGGCTCAAGTGGCTAAGGCGCCAGCCACATACACATAAGGTGGCAGGTTTGAATCCAGCCCTGGCCGCCAAACAACAATGAAGGCTGCAACCAAAAAAAACAGCCAGGCTTTGTGACCGGCGCCTGTGGTCCCAGCTACTTGGGAGGCGGAGGCAGGAGACTCGCTTGAGCCCAGGAGTTGGAGGTTGCTGTGAGCTGTGATGCTATGGCACTCTACCCAGGGAGACAGCTTGAGGCTCTGTCTTAAAAAAAAAAAAAATCTCTGACCTGGATGACTGGACATATATTCAGTTCCTAACTTGCTTCTAGTCTCACCTTAAGAGGTTCCCAGTTCAAGTGCATTTTTTTAAAAAGAGATTTAGAAACAGGGTCTTATTATTTTCCCTAAGTGAAGGACTCAACTATAACTTGGATAAGGTTTAACAGATGGAAACAGTGTGACCCAATCATAGGTACCCTTATATTAATCTGGGAAAAAAAGTGCATACTAGATATGAGCTAATCAAGACATTTCAAGAATTCTTATTAATATTTCTGATTTCTCTTGGACAAAATGGACATGCTAGCCATGCTGGACACACATCACAGTGTACTAAATTATTGCTGCCACCTTAGACAGGAATTGCTCGCCACAGTTTGCTCCATACTTTAACCCTATTGTGTGGGGGTAAACCCCCACAAAAATTAAATGAAATGTGCTCTTGTAATTCCAGAACTGAGCAAAAAGACTTGTGAGTATTATGCGCTTTTGTCGAAGCCCTAAGCAACCTGGGAAAACACGGTGGGGGCCTGCAGGCCAGGCGTAAAAACCTCCTACAGGGAACCCCGACTGTGCAGTCAAGTCAGCCTGTCAGATAAGGGTTGAAACGGCCCATCTGTGCAGAGGACATGACTCAAAGGTTGATGTGAATAAAAAGAAAAACTCTATCATAATGATGTGAGTAAAACACTCCATCGTAACTGCAGGGTCTCCAAAACCATAAAAAAACAGTCCTGAAGCCAGTTTCTCGGAAATCTAATTGAGTACATAGAAGAGAAAGGTTTTACTCCTCTGTTTATCCTAACCATTAACTTTAGCAATAGAAGTCAGATAATGTATTGTTCTTTTAGGTCTTCAGAGAGGAATAGCCTGATGCTAGCTTAAGATGGTTGTCTTACTTTCCCAGACTTTCTTTCTTTAGGCTAATCTTATGATGGCTATCTGACTTTCCCGGACTTTCTTTCTTTTCTATAGTTTAAGATAAGAAATGAGGATGTTAGGATTATTGCTCAATGTGGTGTACATGACTAGCTTCCAATAAAGGGGGAGTGGAAAATAAAGACATTTTGCTACATGCCACCTAAGAGTGTGTAGTCGTTTCTTGCTTTTAAACAATTCTAGGAGTGAGCTTGCACCTGTGGCCAAGCCGTCCTTCTCTCCCCACGAGAAAGAACATCACCTAACAATATTGTAGGGTAAACCCCCACACTATTGGGTTTATATTTAATCAGTTAATTCCTTTTAAACCTATTTGGATAATCACAGATTTCTATAATAACTTATAGCCATTCAAATAACAAGCTTGTGGGGGGGGGCAAGTTTATACTACTTTGCATTGAGATTTTTGGATGTGCTTAGCAAATTATTAATTGACACTCTCCAACTTTTTTTTTTCTTTTTTTTTTTTTTGAGACAGAGTGTCTCTCTGTTGCCTGGGCTAGAGTGCAGTGGCATTATCACAGATCATAGTAACCTCAAACTCCTGTACTCAAGTGATTCTCCTTCCTCAGCCTCTAAGTAGCTGGTACGACAGGCACATGCTACCACACTCAGCTAGTTTTTTTGTTTTTTACAGAGACAGGCTGTGTTGCCCAGGCTGATCTTAAACTCCTGGCCTCAAGTGATCTTCCTGCTTTGGCCTCCCAGAGTACTAGGATTATAGACATTAGCCACTGTGCCTGGCTGCTCCAGCTATTTTACTTGTTTCTGTAATCTTTTGCCTTCCTAAATGAAATAAAACCTAGTAGACAAAGAAGTGGTGGCTATTTAAGAGTTTCTCTGTAAGTTTTTAAAAACTTTACCATTATTTCTGTTGCTGCCTTTTAGGTCTGAATGAACAAGATGAAAAGCAGTTACAAGAACTTGCAGTAGAAGAAAGGCAAACCATTGATCAAAAAATCAACACGTTATACAGTGAGGTATGTTTAAGGAGGTAGACTAATATCAATAGTTTTATAGAAAGGAATATTGGTTTTGCTAGACTTTCTCTTAGCACTCAAAGCATTGATTTAAGTGTTTCCTTAGGAAAAGTGATCAAGCTGTAAATTGCTATAATTTGCATTGGACAGGAATTGGATGTCAAAGAATAAAACAAAGATCCCCAAGGCTTTCAAAGCTAAATGTGCTTGTTATCTTGCCAGGCAAGAAATCCATGCCAGTAAAGAAATCTAGTTTACCATGGGGAAAGAGTCGGGTTTTTTTAAGTGTTAGAAGGGTGGGGACGTGGGGACGTTCATGGTGATTGTGTTAATTAAGGATTGAAAATTCACACTCTTGGCTTGGCGCCTGTGGCTCAGCGGCTAGGGTGCCACCACATACACCAGGGCTGGTGGGTTGAACCCAGCCCAGGCCTGCCAAACAACAGTGGTAACTATAACCAAAAAATAGCTGGGTATTGTGGTGGACACCCGTAGTCCTAGCTACTTGGGAGGCTGAGGCAAGAGAATCACTTAAGCCCAAGAGTTTGAGGTTGCTGTGAGCTGTGATGCCACGGCACTCTACTGAGGGTAACATAGTGAGACTCTATCTCAAAAAAAATTGGAAAATTTGCACTCTAGGTAGAACAGAATAAGTTCAAGGGTATAGAGGTGGTTGGTTAGCACACATCTTTAGGTCTATTGAAAGTCTATTGTGGTTTATGAAACTGTATCAGCATCAGCTGAAATCTAGCAAGGAAGTGGAAAATTTTCCTTCACTAGTGGTCTCTTTTTCTTCTGGTTTGTCTGCAAAGACAGTGAAGAACACAATACTGTGTACTGTGTTTCCCTCTCTTATTTGCCATTCTCCTACTTTTAGGCCTTGTTAGAGGTTAGGGGGATAAAATGGAGGTATCAGTTATTTTTATTACTCATTTAACCAGTTTATCAAAGGCAGAGCAAGATCTCTGACTCTTGGTCTTATATTCTCTCCCACAGACTGTACTATAATTGCTAGCAGAGATGGAGTATTTCAGAAATTGGCATTAGGGCCCAAGCACAGTGGCTCCTGCTATAATGCCTGCACACTGTAGGAGGCCAGGTGAGAAGGGTCAGTTGAGGTCAGGAATTCACGATGCCAGCTTGGGCAATGTAGCAAAATCCCATCTCTACAAAAAAATTAAAATTAGCCAGGTGTGCTGGTGCACAGCTGTAGTCTCAGCTACTCAGGAGGCTGAGGCAGGATTGCTTGAGTCCAGGAGTTGCGGTTGCAGTGAGCTTTGATGTCACCACTGCAGTCCAGCCCAGGCAACAAAGTGAGACCTATCTTGGGGGGAAAGAAAAAGAAATTGGCAGTATGGAGAGTCATTATGCATACATACTTTTAGTTGGATTTGAAAGACCTTTTATTAGTAATTGAATTGCTTCCCTTTTCTTCCTATTGCCCCCTTTTTGTCACAGCTGACAAACTATTTTAGCCTTACCTTGTGAGTCCTCAACATAGTCTTTAAATAGAGTGACTATTGAGAAGGCAGAGGATGGCATGGTATCTGCTATCATTTTGGCAGGAGAGAATGCAAAATCATATGCAAAAGTCTTCATTTTCTCCAAATGGAGACTTTCAAAGCCTTGCTTCATTCATTAGATGAAAGAAGCTACTGTTGAGAAGTAATTAAAAGAGGCAAGATCTGAAGAAAATTGAACAGAACCCTGCGGACTTTGATCGAAACTTCTGCATTTTAGGAAATTAAGATAATCTGACAAGTAACTTCATTGTTAACATGAGTAAATCACCTATTTTAGGTCTAATTAAATCTATATTATAGCATGTTGGAATTCACTTCATCAAGATGCTAATATTCTCTTAATTACTGATTTTTTAAATGTTTTGGGGCTTTTATCTTAGTTCAAGAAGTAATAGTATGCCAGCAAAAATATTCACACCAATGCCGATTTTTTTTCCCCCAGCTTTTCCAGAATCTAGTGCCAAAAGAAAAATATGACAAAAATGATGTTATTTTAGAGGTGATATCTGGAAGAACTACTGGAGGTATGTATAAAATAATTTTATTGTGATCTAAAAAATGCTTAAATTTTACCTTGATTTGATATCACTGTATCTTTAAAAGTTCATTAACTGTGTTTAACTTTGGAAATAGTTATTATTTGTTTTCCTAAGAGACTCATATCTACGGATAGCTCTTTTAGAAATTTTTTTTTTTTTTTTGGATCACTTTTGGCACTCTGGGTAGAGTGCCATGGCATCACAGCTCACACCAACCTCAAACTCTTGGGCTCAGGTGATTCTCTCATCTTAGCCTACTGAGGAGCTGGGACTACAGGCACCTGCCACAATACCTGGAAATTTTTAGAGATGAGGTCTTGCTCTGGCTTAGGCTGGTCTTGAACTTGTGACCTTAGGCAGTCCACACACCTCGGCCTCCCAGAGTGCTAGGATTACAGGTGTGAGCCATTGTGCCTGGCCTGTGACTTTTGCTTTTTTTTTTTTTTTTTGAGACAGAGCCTCAAGCTGTCCCCCTGGGTAGAGTGCTATAGCATCACAGCTCACAGCAACCTCCAACTCCTGGGCTCAAGCGAGTCTCCTGCCTCTGCCTCCCAAGTAGCTGGGACCACAGGCTCCTGCCACAACGCCCGGCTATTTTTTTTTTTGGTTGCAGCCGTCATTGCTGTTTGGCGGGCCCAGGCTGGATTCGAACTTGCCACGTTAGGTGTATGTGGCTGGTGCCTTAGCCACTTGAGCCACAGGCACCGAGCCGACTTTTGCTTTTTGAAGAAGATAGGGGAAAAAGGAACTAAAAAAAAAAAACTTAAAATATTTTTTGAAAATAAGGAGTTTGTGCTGATGGAATTTTTAAATATTTTCTTTTAGGTGACATATGCCAACAATTTACCCGAGAAATATTTGACATGTATCAGAATTATTCATGCTACAAACATTGGAAATTTGAACTTCTGAATTATGCACCAGCAGACTATGGTAGGTACAGTTGAGGATTTTGTCTATAGAAGATGCTGAATATTATTTTACCTGTGGTCTTGATCAGAATCATGTATCATGTTGTCCCATTTTATTTATTTATTTATTTATTTGGTGACTTTGTAACGTCATTTAATGTGCCTGACAATCACCAACTAGTTCTCATCTGCATTGGCTGTAGATTTTTGAGAGTGGTAACAGGTAACCAAAGTATAAAGTTTTTTTGGTGACTCTTCACCTTCATTACGTTTTCTGGACAACTGCAGATACAGTACAGGACATTCCCTATGCCTTTGGCCCAGACAGCATTGTTGAGCCTGGTATCAATGTGCACATCTGGAGTCCCCACCTCTTTCATGGCAAATTTCCAGATCTCTTTGAGTGCCTGAGGGGCACATTTCTTGAAGCCCACTCCATGAATGCACTTGGGAATGTTGATGGTGTAGTCTCGAGTTACCACCTTGTTGATGGCAGACTGGCCCTTCTTCTTCTCACCACCCTTCTTTGTGGGAGCCATTCTGCCAGGCCCACGTTGGAAAGTGTTGTCCTGTGTTTTTTTTTTAAAGCAAAAAATATGGAACGCTTCATGAATTCGCGTGTCATCCTTGCACGGGGCCATGCTAATCTTCTCTGTATCGCTCCAATTTTAGTATATGTGCTGCCAAAGTGAGCACAAGTGTTGTGCCATTTTTTAAAACTTTTGGTCTGTATCAACTAAATACTGTGACATAGGTTCATCAGCCACAGTAGCTTATTATACTATCGTAGAATTAGCTGGGAGAAGAGAAGGGGAGGGAAGGAAGCATCCTAGGAAGGAATACGGGAATTAGAGAAAGTTCTCCTAATCTTTGCTCTGTTACTCACGGCAAAGATGCATATTAAAGTTTTTACGCTGAAGAATTTTATCATTTACATTCAGAAAGTATTAGTAGACTAAGTGGATAATAAGGAGTTAGATTTTTATGGCAGTACAAAAAACTTATTTGTATTTTCAAGAAATTTCCATTCTATTTGGGATGATAAAAATTTAAACAACATAAATAATAACAAACAGTGTAAGTTCTTAAACATTTAAGTAATCATGTTAATTCAGAACATCTGAGAGTAAGTCTCTCATTTTTTTCCATTTTTTTTTAACTCTATCTAAGAGGTTTTGTCTCCTTGGATACACTGTAATTTCCAAGGGTCATCAGTAATAAATCACCAACCATCAAATTGGGGAAAGAAGATTAATATAAGTTACACAGAGGGAAATGAAAATTGGGAAACAGCATAAGGAAGCTTCAGTTGATACAGAATTCAGATACATTACAGGGAATATCAGTGAGAGCAGCAGGAAGGAGCAAGCTGAACAGCAGCACAATGGCGGGAAAGATCTTGGCATGTGGGTAGGACAAGGAGGAGGCCAGTTTACCCATAGCTTATTTGTGAATGGAAGTAATAGCTGAAGTGGGGGTAGGTTTTGAACAGCCTTGAAAGCTGAATAAGAATTAAAAGGGACTAGGGGGCTGTTAAAAATTTTATTAATAAGAATATGACTTGGGCTCAGCGCCTGTAGCATAGTGGTTACAGCACCAGCCACATACACCAAGGGTGGCAGGTTTGAACCCTGCCCAGGTCAGCTAAACAACAATGACAACTGTGACAAAAAAATAGCCAGGCATTGTGGCAAGAGAATAGCTCGAGCCCAAGAGTTTGAGGTTGCTATGAACCATGATGCCATGGCACTCTATGGAGGGCGACATAGTGAGACTCTGTCTCAACAAAAAGAAAAAAAAGAATATGACTTGATGAGATACACATATTTAAAGATTATTTTAACAACAGTATGAAGGATGGATTGAAGATGGTGTATTTATGACAGACTCCAAAGAGGTTAGTAAGAGTAACTCAGACATGACCAGGAGTTAGAATTGGGAGTAAGGATACATATGAGACCTTTAAGGGATGAATGGGCAAAATTTGCTAAATGACTGCATATGGGAAGGGCTATTCCTTACCTAGTATGTCCTGTTAGACAACCTCACAACCCTGTGAGATTAAATATTGTTAATCTCATTTTACAGATAAGGATCTAGGCTCAGAAAGTAATTAATTCAAGATCGTACAATGAATAATGGCAATCTTGGGATTAAATGTAAGTCTCTCTGATCCAGAGTTGTACATCTCATTAATCTCTTTTGACACAAAGGAGATAAGCCACAGGGATTCTAATCTTTGTAGCTGGGAAGACTGTGATACTGGTTCATCCATGCCATTGAGCAGAGGAGAATTTGGAAGGCAGAATCCATTTGGGAAGAATAACTAATGATGATTAGGTTTTTTTTGTTGTTGTGTTTTATTTTTTTGAGACAGTCTCAGTCTGTCACCTTGGGTCGAGTGCTGTACCATCATAGCTCACAGCAACCTCCAACTCTTGGGCTTAAGAGATCCTCTTGCCTCAAATTTTCTATGTGTTAGTAGAGACAGGGTCTTGCTTTTTTGCCCAGGCTGGTCTCAAACTCGTGAGCTCAAGCAATCCACCCACCTGGGCCTCCTAGAGTGCTAGGATTATAGGTGTGAGCCACCGCACCTAGCCATAGGTTTTGAATTATTAAGTGTGAGGTTATAGTGAGCATCTATTTGGAAATATTCAGTAAATGCTGAAGTTGTATAACTAGAGCTTTGGTGAATTAATATAATTCAGGGGAACTATTTGATAGCTGTGAGCACAGAGATAATATCTGATATTGAGAGAATAAGTGAGGGAGAGCCTCTAGAAAGGGAACAGTCAGGGCACCAAGCTTTGAAGAATGGCCACATTTAGGAAGATAGATGAGTTGGTAAAAGAAAAAGAAGAATCAGATAAGCAAAAAAAGGATGAGGACAGTATAATATTACAGAGCAAAAGAGGAGAGAGTTTCAAGGAGAATATAATCAAAGATAGCTGTTACCATAAAAAAGAGAATAGTTGAAAATGTCCTGGGTAACCTCTGAGATGTATATTTTGAATAGGACTTTCAAGAATAAAAGGGAGATGTGACTTGGTGCCTGTAGTTCAGCAGCTAGGAGCTGGCAGGTTCGAATCTAACCCGGGCCTGCCAAACAACAATGACAACTACAACCAAAAAATAGCTGGGTGTTGTGGCAGGTGCCT
>NW_003852435.1:598435-605923 GCF_000181295.1 Otolemur garnettii
AAAAAAAAAAAAAGTCTTCTGGGTTTTGTGACTATAGGTATAGATAAAAACAGTACTTAGTAGCTGTTACATAAATAGTCAAAAGAAAATGATTACAAGATAATCTTTTATTTGTTTGTTTTAGAGACAGAGTCTCACTTTATCGCCCTTAGTGGAGTGCCTGCCACAACACTCGGCTATTTTTTGTTGCAGTTTGGCCGGGGCCAGGTTCAAACCTGCCACCCTTGGTATATGTGGCCATTACCCTACCCACTGAGCCACAGGCACTGCCCTGATAATCTTTTTTTCTCTAAAAGACAGGGTCTTGCCCTACTGTCCAGGCTGGAGTACAGTAACATAATCATATCTCACTACAGCCTTGAACTCCTGGGCTCAAGTGGTCCTTCTGCCTCAGCCTCCTTAGTAGGTGGGACTACAGATATATACTACCACACTCAGTTAATTTTTCTTATATTTTGTAGGACAAGGTATCAACTATGTTGCCCAGGCTGTTTTTGAACTCCTGGCCTTAAGCAATCCTTCTGCCTCGGCCTTCCAAAATGTTGGGATTACAGGCATGAGCTACGGCACCCAGCTGATTATAAGATAGTCTTGTGGAAGTTGTGGAGGGTAATGGCTCTTGATAAGTAGTACAGTTCTGATACTGTGAATCTATAAACCTGGTATTATTTGTTTATTTATTTTTTAGAGACAGAGTCTTAGTATGTCACCCTCGGTAGAGTGCCATGGCATCACAGCTCACAGCAACCTCAACTCTTGGGCTTAAGTGATTCTTTTCCCTCAGTCTCCCAAATATCTGGGACTATAGGTGCCCATCACAACACCTGGCTATTTTTTGGTTGTATTTGTCATTGTTGTTTGGCAGGCCTGGGTTGGGTTTGAACCCGCCAGCTCCCATGTATGTGGCTGGTACCCTAACTGCTGAGCCATAAACCTGATACTTAATGAACTGAAATATTTCCCAAGTTAAAGGGGTTCTGTGAAATGTAGTGCATTATCTCCCAAGTTCTTAAAATTATGTTTTGTTATTCCCTACTCAGAAGCTGAATTTGGAGAAACGTCACTTAAAGTAATGTATGTGATGGTTAAATTTATGTTTCCAGAGACATACTTTTCACCACAACTCTCACAACTGTGAGAAATAAAATAGAGAGGTGAGCTCCAGGGCCCCTGAAGAGCTTTGTGATCACTTTTCTCTGTATTCCAGACTTGACATTGGGAACTTTGGATACCAAACTGAGAAACCTAAATGCAGTGGCAGTAGTGGGCAAGGGGGGCATAGTTACCATATTGGACAGCAGAGGAAAAGCAGCACTCAGAGTAGTCTAATTTTCACAGACTTTGGCATTGATTGTTCCTAGAAGTAAAATAGATAAGACACCCACTAAATTCTTGCTTGATTTATATAAGAGAAAAGTTCTAGGTCAAGTGAACAGAAGTCTAACCTGAGTTATTCACAGCCCCTCATTTAGTTCCCAGACTTCAGTCAGTTTACAGACCCAAAACTTCTTCTTTTTTTTTTTTGAGACAGAGCCTCAAGCTCTCCCCCTGGGTAGAGTGCCGTGGCATTACAGCTCACAGCAACCTCCAACTCCTGGGCTCAAGCGAGTCTCCTGCCTCTGCCTCCCAAGTAGCTGGGACCACAGGCGCCCCGCCACAACGCCCGGCTATTTTTTGGTTGCAGCCGTCATTGTTGTTTAGCGGTTTGGGCTGGATTCGAACTGGCCACCTTAGGTGTACGTGGCTGGTGCCTTAGCCAGTTGAGCTATAAGCACCGAGCCTACCCAGAACTTCTTGAGTGAAGGAAAGAGTGGATCTCTTTGAGGAAGCATCCTGGTACAGTGCTACAACTGTATACCATTAATCTTTCCCCCAATCTCTGCAAAGGGACCTGTGGTATTTTAACAGGGTACCTGCACTGACAAAGAGAAAAATAATCACATCTTTTGGGGATGATTGGATCCTGACTGTGAGCCAATAGTAATTCCAGGAGATCCAAAACGTCACTGTGATCTACCAGTCAGAGTAGGAATTTATGGAAGTCAGGAGATCAGCATGTTTTAGCTCAGATCCATCTGACACTGGGTCCCTGGACCTATCCTGTGGTTATTTCCCCATTTCCAGATGCACAATTGCAAGAGACATACTTAGCAGCTGCCAGAATCTCTATACACCTGTAATCCCAGCACTCTGGGAGGCAGAGGAGAGAGGATCTCTTGAGCTCAAGAGTTTGAGACCAGGCTGAGCAAGAACAAGACTCTCCTCTTTACTAAACACAGAAAAATTAGCTGGGAATTATGGTGGGCATCAGTAGGTTCAGCTAGTTTGCTGAAGCAGGGGATCACTTGAACCCAAGAGTTTGAGGTTGTTATGAGCTAGGTAGATGCCATGGCACTCTATCCTGGGGCAACAGAGTGAGACTCCGTCAAAAATAAAGTTATATATATAAAGTAAAATAATAGTAAAATAAAAAATAAGTATCAACATAAGGAGTAGGGGTGACCCTTAAAGACTTGTTTATCTGTAGAACTATGACCAAGGGCTGAGAATGAAAGAATACATTACATATGGACTGTAAATGATCAGACAGTATAAATACAGTGCAAGCATTTGAAAAAGTGGGGTAAATAAGAAGAGCATATGCAAAAATGTTTTAATATTTTCAGTAATTCTGATAGAATTGTTGGTCGAAATAGTATTGTTATTCTTAGACTGTTGTGTGTGTGACATAGGATAAAACAGATGAGTAATATGGGATATCCTCATTTTGATTCAGTGAGAACCTTAAGATTCTCAGTATAGCTGGGTGCGGTGGCTCATGCTTGTAATCCTAGCACTCTGGGAGGCCGAGGCAGGTGGATTGCTTGAGCTCACAAATTTGAGACCAGCCTGAGCAAAAAGCGAGACCCTATCTCTACTAAAAATAGAAAAAACTGAGACAAGAGGATTGCTTGAGCCCAAGAGTTGGAGGTTGCCGTGAGCTATGAATTCCACAGCACGCTACCTAGAGCAACAGCTTGAGATTCTGTCTCAAAAAAAAAAAAAAAAAAAGGGCAGCACTTGTGGCTCAGTGGGTAGGGTACCGGCCCCATGTATCAAGGATGGCGGGTTTGAACCCGGCCCTAGCCAAACTGCAACAAAAAATAGCCGGGGGTTGTGTAGTGTTAGCTACTCAGGAAGCTGAGGCAAGAGAATCACCTAACCCCAGGAGTTGGAGGTTGCTGTGAGCTGTGGCAGCATGGCACTCTACCACTCTACAAGGGCGATAAAGTGAGATTCTGTCTCAAAAAAAAGATTCTCAGTATGAAAAAGATAAAAATGTAATAGAAAAGAGTCTGAAGTCTTGAATTGAAATTGGAATTCCAATTATCAAAAACTGTAAAGGGGGTGGTACCTGTGGTTCAAAGAAGTAGGGCGCCGGCCCCATATGCTGAAGGTGGCGGGTTCAAACCCAGCCCCGGCCAAAAACTGCAAACAAAACAAAACAAAACAAAAACTGTAAAGGGTTTGAGATTTTTTTTCCTGCTTGGAAGCTAACAAGTTAGCCTTCCACAGTTTCATGAGTCAAAGATGTGGAATAGTTTATTACATACAGGAGTAGCAACAGCCAGCATATCAGCATTTTTGTGCTGGTTCCCTGAGCCCAAAGTCCCACAGTACCACAAACTATGGACAGATGATACCTGTCCATGTATTGGATTGCATTATAGGAAAGGAATGCTGAGCTTAGGGAATTTGAGTCATTTTTAATGGGCAGTAAAGGTGCCTACCAGTTGCTGTATAAGGAGACACTGTATCTTCCAAGGCTGTAAGCAAAACTGTACTGTGTTCTGGAGTGATACATTATCTGTAACACTTTTCACTGTACAAACACTCCTAAAAAGACAGATATTCTGGAACAAATTGGTAGGCAATACCTTATTTTCAAGATGTACAGAAACACAAGAGACCCATGGAGGACTGTCTCCCAACATGAATATGAACTTATGAGGTGTTTCCTATCTCTGTCCACTGTGAAGGCATAAAAATAATAACCAATCTAATAGCAGTGGACATCCCTAACAGCCATATTATGATCTTGAAATATTATTTTTCTTTCAAGGAACTAAGGCTTCTTGAAGAACTGGATAGTTTCACATTTAGGGCAAAAAATGTTCAAGATAATATTACAATATTTTGTTATATCATAGTAAGCGCATGTCAGAAGAACTCAGAATTTAACTTGAAGAGGCTCCCATTGACCAAAGGTGGGACAACCTGAGCTTCCATAATAATAATTGCAATTGATTTAAATGTGCTAGATGTTTTTAAATCCTTGCATTCATAATAATACTTTAAATTTTAAATTGTCAACTTCAGAGGATTAAAAGGAACCAGTTCAGTGTATTGCAAAAACAATATGTTAGTGTATTAGTAAAACTGGTAAAGGGACAGAATTAAGGATTTATCCTGCCTTTCCTATATAACTATATTACGGGGTGAACAAATAGTAGGCAAGGGGAGATATTTCTTTTTAAGTGTATTTTAACTAATAAATGAGAAAGAAATGATAGAATTAGGCTATCATTCTCTTATAAACCCAGAGATGCATTAAGCATCAAAGGCTATCAAAACCATAAAAAGAGAGACATCCAGATGTCATATACCTCCTGTAGTCTCCTGAGGAGCCCAACCTGGTGTCTGACCCATTCTCTGGATCCAGCTGCCAAATTGTAACCAATAATACAGAGAATAGCAGAACAGGTTGGATTGCAGCAAGATCACACTGTTGGAAGTTCAACAGGTGAACAGCCCAAGTTCCTCGTGTTACTTGTATACAAGTGTTACTTGTATACCATCCATCTGAGCTTGTAATTATTTACATTTTCTGATGTTTGGTTGATTCCTATATGTATGTGTGTATATATATTTTTAAATATATCTGTTCCTACTCCACAGATAAGCAAGAGGTAACTTTTAGTATAAAGTCCTGAAAACTCCCGACAGAGTTATTCAACATTATGAAATTATTCTGTTCTTGAGCATTCTTTATGTAGGATACCATATTGACCTAAGACTACACAAGATGGTTTAGTGCAGAAAACATCCAGTCTTCTTTTTGTTCTAATAGTATTTTTTTCTAATTAAAAAAAAATGAAACTTATTCATTATACAAAATTTGTAAATAAAAAAGTATTAAAAAGTCTACTGAGAGATAACTGTAGATAGTATTTTGAGACCTTCCCTTTTATATACGAACCCATTTACATTGGGATCATACAGTTTGGTACTTAGTTTACGTTCTCATCTCAAGCTCTGTACTCACATTCAGACCTGAGATTAAGGATTTAGGGTCTTGATACCTTTCAAAGTAGAATCCATTAACATCTTGGACTTCTTTCCACAGGTGGACTTCATCATGCAGCAGCCCGAATTTCCGGGGACAATGTCTATAAGCATTTGAAGTATGAAGGTGGGATTCACCGAGTGCAGCGAATCCCTGAGGTGGGCCTGTCCTCAAGGATGCAGCGTATTCACACAGGAACAATGTCAGTTATTGTCCTTCCTCAACCCGACGAGGTAACCTGTCCAGGAGACACAGAACACTTATTCTGCGTAAATGGGTATTGTGCTAAAAGCCTTAGCTTCCTGGAAAATCTGTTTTTTTCATGGTTACAGATTGGACTAAGTAGTCTCTAATGGGAGATCTTTAACTCTTCCCCAGGTAAAGTTTCCCCTCGTAGGCCTGACCAAATATTGTTTTAAGTAGAAGTCACTTCTTTTCAAAAGGCAGAATGCATAGAGCTTTTTTAAATGTTGGTGCCCAAGTTTTATCTCAAGAAAAAAAAATGAATTCCACAGATAATATTTCAAGGTCGGTGATACAACATCTATCTGTATGGAGGCTGTATATCTTTTTAGATAAACATAGCCATCTTTCCTATATTTTTCTTTTCCCTGACCTTCTTATAAACATCCAGACAGTTGAAAGATACCCCAGTGAAAACTTGTATAACATCCATTTGAGCTTGTAATTATTTACATTTTCTCATGTTTGGCTGATTCCTACATTTATGTGTATGTATATATTTTTAAATGAACTGTAAAGGATATGGCGGACACCATGAGACTTTACCTTCCAATTCTTCTGTACATCTTCTAAGGATAAGGACATTCTTCCTCATAGGCACACTACCTTAATCTATGAAAATTAACCCCAATTGTGTAATATTATTTAATACCTAGTCCATTTAACAGTTTTCTCAGTCAAATCAAAAAAAAATTTTTTTTTTTTTTTTTTTTTGCAGTTTTTGGCTGGGCCTGGATTTGAACCCATCAGCTCCCGCATATGGGGCCGGCACCCTACTCCTTTGAGCCACAGGCACTGCCCCAAATCAAAATTTTTTTATAGCTATTTATAATTTAATCTTTTTTTAGACACAGTGTCTCTCTATATTGCCCCATTTGGCCTCCAACTTCTGGGCTCAGGCAATCCTTCTGCTTTAAGTCTCTCGAGAAGCTAGGACTCTAGGTGTATACCACCACATCCAGCTATAGCTATTTGTTCAAACCAGGATCCTGTCACATTTCACACATTGATTGTAATTAGCTGTTACATTTCTTTAAGTCTGGAATAGTGTCCCAACTTTTTAAAAAATGACATTGGCTTTTTGAAGAGTCTAGACCATTTGGTTTGTAGAATGTTCCACATTCTGGATTCCTCTGTTACCTCATGTCAGTCTTGAACTTGTTCCTTTATCCTCTGTATTATAGTGAAAATCATATCCAAATGTTCTATTTCATTCAGGTTACACCTTTTGAGCAAGAAGACTTCCTAGGTCCAGTTACAGTCATGTTGCATCTTATCAGAAGACACACAATGTGGGATTGTCCCACTTTTAGGGTGGCTTAGTTTGAGCATTTGGTTAAGATGGTGACCATAAAAGTATTTACATCATTCAAGTATATTTTTCCCTTTGTAAATAAATATTAAGTAGTCTGCAGAGAACATATATTCTCTTTCCAATCACCTTTCATCCATTGTTTTAACAGCTATTGGTGATCTTTGCTTGAGTCAGTTATGGAGTTTGGGGCTTGCAAGATACTGACTTTTCTTTTTATTTGGGGGGGGACAGAGTCTTACCTTATCACCCTTGGTAGAGTGCCGGTGGTGTCACAGCTCATAGCCACCTCCACCTCCTGGGCATAGGTGATTTGATTCTCTTGCCTCAGCCTCCAGAGTAGCTGGGACTATAGTCGCTTGCCACAAGGCCCATCTATTTTTGATTGCAGTTTGCCTGGGGCTGAGTTCAAACCTGCCACCCTTGGTATATGGGGCTGGCCCCCTACCCACTGACCCACAGGTGCTACCCAAGATACTGACTTTTCTATCATTCCTTCTACATTGATTAACTGGCATTCTTCTGTAAAGAACTTTTCTTTCTTTTTTTTTTTTTTGAGACGGAGCCTCAAGCTATCCCCCTGGGTAGAGTACCATGGCATCACAGC
>NW_003852435.1:606097-612957 GCF_000181295.1 Otolemur garnettii
AGCCAAGAACTTTTCTTTTTCTTTTTTTTCTTTACTTTGTTTTTTATTTTTTTGGCCAGGGGGCTGAGTTTCAGCCCCGGTATGTGGGGCTGGCACTCCACCCCTTTGAGCCACAGGCGCCGCCCTGTAAAGAACTTTTCTTCCTACCACCTTCTAACCTTCTACTCCCCCACCTTCTTACTTTCTTTTTTTGGATTTCGTTATAAACTCATGTATCAGGTTTCATATATTGACTTAATTATTGTCCCGAAAGTTACCGCTAAAGTTACCATACATAGGGAAATTGCAGCTAAATGTACATTTTTTACCAAATGTCATTACAAAATTTTATGAAGACATGGCCAACATAGAGAATATTGTTTGTTTGTTTGTTTGTTTGTTTGTTTTGAGATAGAGTTTCTCTCTGTTACCCTGGGGTTGAATGCGGTGGCATCATCATAGCTCACAGCAACCTCAAACTCTTAGCCTGAAGCAATCCTCCTGCCGTAGCTTTCCAAGTAGCTGGGAATACAGGTGCCTGCCTCAATGTCCACCTAGTTTTTCTATTTTTAGTAAAGACATGTTTCACTCCTGGCTCAGGCTGGTCTTGAACTCCAGAGCTCAAGCAGTCTGCCTGTCTTGGCCTCCCAGAGTGCTAGGATTCCAAGTGTGAGCCATGAGGCATGGCCAAAAGAACATTTTTTAAATATTTTGTATTGTGTACTTTTCAAAGAAAAAAGTCACATTTGCTATCTGTCAAAATAACAAATGTGGAACAAAATGTTAGATCTCCCATCAAAAACAGCATATTTGGGCAGCGTCTGTGGCTCAAATGGTGGGGCGCCAGCCCCATATGCCAGAGGTGGCAGGTTCAAACCCAGCCCCGGCCAAAAAAAAAAAAAAAACAGCATATTTGGTAACTATTTCATTGTTTTTATATAGAGACAACTTTTTTTTTTTTTTTTTTAGAGACAGAGTCTCATTCTATTGCCCTTGGTAGAGTGCTATGGTGCCACAGCTCACAGCAATCTCCAGCTCCTGGGCTTAGGCCATTCTTCTGCTTCAGCCTCCCAAGCAGGTGGGACCACAGGTACCCACCACAACACCCAGCCATTTCTTTGTTGCAGTTTGGCTGGGGCCAAGCCTGAACCCGCCACCCTCGGTATATGGGGCCTGCACTGAGCCACAGGCACTGCCCAGCTATTTTGAATTGCACGCAAACTTTGTGGACACCATGTATACGTATTAGTTTGTGAAGGCTACCATAACAGATTATCATAAACTTGGTAGCTTAAAACAACAATAATTTATTCTCTCACAGTTTTAAACGTTGCACATCCAAAATCAAGGTGTCAGCAGGGTTGTGCTCCCCTGAAGGTTTTGGGGGAGAATCCTCCTTGCATCTTCCAGCTTCTGGTTGCTCCTTGGCTTGACATTATACCTTTCAATTTTAGAACAAAATCCTACAATTAACAAATCCTGGTAAATTGTCTTTTTCTTACTATACAAAAGAGAAAAGAAGGCTTGGAAGCCTCAAGTGACTTGCCTGAGGCCTCCCCACTAACAGATGTCAGAGTTGGGATTCTATCTCCTCCAACCGGCCCCAAAGCCCAGAGCGTCTTACACTACACTGTCCTGGTCTCCATTCTCTGCAGGAGAGCTAGAATAAAAAGGCAGAGTGTCACCTTGTCCTACTTCTGCTGGGAATGTGCAAATATATAGCAACTCAAGATTTGTCACCGCTAGGGCCAGGCACAGTTGCTCACTCCTTTAATCCCAGCACTCTGGAAGGCTGAGGCAGGAGGCTCCCTTGAGCTCAGGAATTTAAGCCTAGCCTGAACAAGAGCCAGACCTCATTTCCACTAAAAATAAAAAAATTTGCAGGGGGTTGTGGTGGTCACCTCTAGTCCTAGGTATACGAGATGCCGAGGCAGGAGGATCATTTGAACCCATAAATTTTAAACTGATGCCACAGCACTCTAGCCTGGGGCAAAAGAGTGAGACTGTGTCTCAAAGGAAAAAACATACTTTACACATGTTTGCAGACGACTGTAAAAGTACTGAAAGTATTGATTTGGGGATACAAGTAAGTTTTAGTGAGCAGGCAAATTTTCATGTAGGGATTCCAGGAATAATGAGACTCAGTATATATATACAGGGTGTCCGTAAAGTTCATGTACAATTTAAAAATAGTTCTAACTTTTGGGGTTATCACAATGTTCTAAAATTGAATACAAAGTTATAACTATTTTAAATGATGCACCAACTTAATGGACACCCTGTATATATATACATTGTATACTCTATTTTATGTAACTCTGGGATAATGGATGATAAAACTTTTGAAAGGTTACATAACTCAGTGATCTCATAATATCCTAAGTCTGTTAAAAACTAGTATCCCATTAGAATGGGGAGTTTATGGTTCTTTCTTTGTTGTAGGTTACTTCTCTCAGTCTAATGGCTATGACTTAGTTCAAAACAGTACAGTTTATTTGAAAATTTTTTGAATAGGCTTAGTATTCATAGAGTGTACATTTATTCTATTTTTTTCCCCCTAGGTAGATGTGAAATTGGACCCCAAGGATTTGCGAATAGATACATTTCGAGCAAAGGGAGCAGGAGGGCAGCATGTTAATACAACAGACAGTGCCGTTAGACTTGTCCATATCCCTACAGGTAAGCAGGTCCCTGGACTTTTCTACTTTTAACCTTTTCTTCTATCTTGTAAAACTATTCAGCATTGGTGGTGCTTGTGGCTCAAAAGTGTAGGGCGCTGGCCCAATGTGCCAGAGGTGGCAGGTTCAAACCCAGCCCAGGCAAAAAAAACAACAACAAAAAAAAAACTATTCAGCATTTTGAAGAAAATAGTCCTGTGTTAGGGTTTGATTACTTGTACAACCTTTAAAGATGTCGTTAGAGCTGTAGATTGGAGGTCCCTATTGTGTTCACAGTCTCCTTCTGTTCAGGAAAGGCACCCCCCTGAAAGGATGCAGAGAGTGAGCAGATCTATTCAGAGAAGTTTCCCAGGGGTGGACAGGGGTGGGCAACCAGAGGTACCCCAGCCTTAGTACAAGTGAGACACAGAGCAGTGTTAGACATGCACCGCTATGGATCTTTGTCACCTTGTAGATCAGCTGCTAACTCCTTTAGGCTCTGTTGCGTTAATAAATTATTTGGTCATTCTACATTGTATACACATAGAAAATATCACTCTGTATCCCATAAATATGTACATTTATCATGTAGCAACTAAAAAGGGAAAAAAGTGACTTATCATTGTGATGCCAAACTTACCTTGGGCCAAATTATCTTTTAGCCACTTAGGTCCAGTTCTTTGATTTAGAAGAAGCCATATGGCTTACCCCAAAGCCTTGCCCTTAGGCCAGGCATACCAAGACCTACCAACACTTATGAATCCATGTGGTTATGAGCAAGTGATTTCTTGAGTTTACTTCTTTTTTGAGACAGAGTTTTTTCTTCTGTCTCTCCAAGTAAAGTGTAGTGGCATTCATCATGGGTCACTGCAACCTCAAAGTCCTGGCCTCAAGTGATCCTCTTGCCTCAGCCAATTAGCTTGGACTACAGGCATAAACCATGCCTAGCTAATTTTTCAATTTTTTTTTTTTTTTAAGTAGAAATGGCGTCTCAGTCTTGCTCAGGCTTGTAAGTGGTCTTCCCACCAAGGCCTCCCAGAGTACTGGGATTACAAGTGTGAGCCACTGCACCTGGCTTGCGTCTGCTGCTTTATATTTCAAGATTGGCCATGATTTTAGCATCTACTTCAGGGAAAATGCAGCTTTTTTTCTATTTCTTCTTTTGTTTCCTCCATACCAAGACCCTTCAGATGGAACTGTGTCCCTGCTAGAATTCAAAGTGAGAACTGTAGGTCATTTCTACATATTCTCCATGCCACAGACTGTGAAGAATTGCATTTTTCCTAACCTGCTGCTTCCATTTTTGGCCACCAGAAGAGTTACACATGGAGTATGGTTAAATGTTTATACAGGGAAAAATTACTTTTTTTGGTAAAATTCATCAAAGTAATAAGGAAGACAGATGAGTATTTTACCTTTTAAAATAGGCTTTTTAATTTGTTACCAGATGGTAAGTAAAAGTAGGCCTCTGGAATTCTTTTTTTTTTAAGAGACAGAGTCTCACTTTATTGCCCTTGGTAGAGTGCCGTGGCATCACAACTCACGGCAACCTCCAACTCCTGGGCTTAGGTGATTCTCTTGCCTCAGCCTCCCCAGTAACTGGGACAACAGGCACTCGCCACAATACCCAGCTATTTTTGTTGTTGTTGTTGTTGTTGCAGTTTGGCCAGGGCTTTGAACCCACCCAGTATTTGGGGTCGGTGCCCTACTCACTGAGCCATAGGTGCCGCCCAAAAGTAGGCCTCTGTTAATTCTTAACACTACCTTCTTTCATTATCATAAGTTATTGATAACACCTAAATCTTACAAGTCAGATTTAATCTTTTACATCAGTTTGTATTTTCAAGGTTACCAGGGTTTTTTTTGAGACAGAGTCTCACTATGTCACCTTCGGTAGAGTGCCGTGGCATTACAGTTCACAGCAACCTTTAACTCTTGGGCTTAAGCGATTCTCTTGCCTTGGCCTCCCAGGGACCTGAGACTATAGGTGCTTGCCACAATGCCCAGCTAGTTGGTTGGAGTTGTCATTGTTGTTTGGCAGGCCTGGGCTGGATTTGAACCCACCAGCTCCAGTGTATGTGGCTAGCACCCTAGCCTCTGAGCTACAGGCACCAAGCCAAGGTTACAGGATTTTATTTCACTATAGAAAGTATATTAAATTACATGATCAAGTGATTCACTTAGGAGTTACTAAGCTGTTAAGTAATAATTTTAAGGCAAAAGTTCTGAGCCAATAACTAAGAATAGGATAACTACTTAGGCAAAAATTATTACTAGCCAGCCAACAAGAAGAGAAATATGGAGAAAAATTCAGGCAAGTCTAGAAATCTTGACATGGAAATTTTCATCTTCTTTTGGGTAGTGAAAAGAGGATACCAGATTCAAGAGACACCAGGCAGACACCTGGAAGGTGGAGACAAATTGACACACCTTGCACAAGCAGATACCTCCAGCAGAGCAGTCAAGAAATGAGTTTTGGCTCAGTACCTATAGCTCAGCAGCTTGGACACCAGCCACATACACTGCAGCTGGCAGGTTCAAATCCAGCCCGGGCCTGCCAAACAACAATGACAACTACAACCAAAAAATAGCAAGGTGTTGTGGCAGGCCCCTGTTGTCCCATCTATTTGGGAGGCCGAGGCAAGAGAATCGCCTAAGACCAAGAGTTAGAGGTTACTGTGAGCTGTGATGCCACGGCATTCTACCCAGGGCAACATAGTGAGACTTTGTCTCAAAAAAAAAAAAAAAAAAAGAACGGTCACAAATAAAAAATGAGTTTAAACTAGTAGAGGTAAAACCTAGGTGCCCTACGTAGTGGGGAGTATAGACTATGGCTTATTTAGACAGGGAGAAACCATATTGAGAGTACAATTTTATAGAAATTGTTTAGTCTCCAGCAAATTATTTACCACTATATCAGTGAAACTGGCCTAAGGTGGTTTTTTTGGCAGGACAGAGAATGGAACAGGGCTACATGGTGGCAGTAGTTGGTGCTTTGTTGAGCTGCAGAAATGCCTGAGTTAGAGGGGAGAGTCAGAGTGTGGGGAATGTAACCTTCTCCTGCTTTCAGTCTTATTTTAAACATCTTATTTCCATATCAGAATCTAAACAGCCATCTGCAGCTATTACCATTACAACCCAAGTAGAGTTTCTGAAATGTGCTCTATCTAAAATGCTTTGATTTTTTGAGATCTTTTCCTGATTAACCCCTCCCCTTTAACATGCTTCTCACTTGTATCTTAATTGGCCCTTGGGGCTATGGTTTACCTCTGCTCCCTGTTATTTTTCAGGGCTAGGAGTAGAATGTCAACAAGAACGGTCACAAATAAAAAATAAAGAAATAGCTTTGCGTGTGTTGAGAGCTAGACTCTACCAGCAGATGATTGAGAAGGACAAGCGTCAACAGCAAAGTGCTAGGAAACTGCAGGTAAGGTTTATTTAGTGTAATAATTTAGTAACTTTATACATTAAAGTCAACTTTTTTTTTTTTTTCTGAGACAGAGTCTCACTATGTCGTCCTCGGTAAAGTGCTGTGGCGTTACAGCTCACAGCAACCTCAATCACTTAGACTTAAGCGATTCTCTTGCCTCAGCCTTCCGAGTAGCTGGGACTACAGGTGCCTGCCACAATGCCCGGCTGTTTTTTGGTTGCAGTTGTCTTTGTTGTTCAGCAGGCCTGGGCTGGGCTCAGACCCGCCAGCCTTGGTGTATGTGGCTGGGGCCCAACTCACTGAGCTACGGGTACCAAGCCAATAAAGTCAACATTTTATGTAGAAAATATAGTGTTCTTGATCAAATGGAAGTGACTCTTAGAGCACAGGGAACTGTGCTCATTTGTAAATAAGCAATAACTTAAATGCTTATGGGCTGATGGATTATAGCTAACCTGGGGCATGTCAGTTTGCAAATGAATAAAGGAAAGTTGTGTAAACTAAAAACTATTCCCACTTGTTTCTCTCTAGTGTATGTATCATTACTATCTTAATAGAAGTTTGGTTTAAAAAGACAATTGGAAATTGTCTTAATTTGGAAATAAAACCTTTTTAGATTTTTTTGATTTTTTTTTTTTAAAGACAGAGTCTCACTTTGTCACCCATAGAGTGCTGTGACATCACAACTCACGCAACCTTAAACTCTTGGGCTCAAGCAATTCTCTTGCCTCAGCCTCCCAAGTAGCTGGGACTGTAGGTGCCTGCCACAACACCCAGCTATTTTTAGAGATGAA
>NW_003852435.1:614297-620964 GCF_000181295.1 Otolemur garnettii
GCTGCTTGGGAGCCTGAGGCAAGAGAATCGCTTAAGCCTACGAGTTTGAGGTTGCTGTGAGCTGTGACGCCACAACACTCTACCAAGGGCAACATAATGAGACTCTGTCTCAATAAAAAAAAAAAATAGTCTCCAAACTTGGTTGATTATCAGAACAGATGGCCTGGAGACTGTTTTCAAAAAGCACAATCCCTGATTCAGTATATCTGAGGTTGGGTTTAGGCATCTATAATTTTTAAAAAATCAGCTGATGATCAGGAGTTTAGTTTCATATTGCTTGCTTTAGAGTTTAAGGAAATGAGTTATAGAAAAGTCTTTTTTTTTTTTTTTTTGGTCTTAAAAAGTGAAAGCCATTGAGAGAGGGACTGTGTATATCCGTGTTGGGGAGGTACGTGTAGGGGAGATGAGCAGACTAATAGGAAAGCAAGTAACTGTAGTACAAGGTGATCTGTGGTGTGCCATGAAGATGACTCCAAGTGCAAGAGGTTTCAGAGAAGAGAAAAAACATATTCCAATTACTGGGACCAGAAAGGTAGAGATGGTAAGAGACTGTTAGGGAAGGGCATCCTTTGGGATGAGGTTTTAGCAGAGTTAATGGCACACCCATGATAATGATATGTTATATAAGTGGCATTATAGAGGTCCACATAATTTTCAGAAATGACATTAGGAAGGTTGACCACATTATGAAGTACATTGAAGGTGGCACTCATGGCTCATGGTGGCGGGTTCGAACCCAGCCCCAGCCAAACTACAACAAAAAATAGCCAGGCGTTGTGGCAGGTGCCTGTAGTCCCAGCTGGCTGCTTGGGAGGCTGAGGCAAGAGAATAGCCTAAGCCCAGGAGTTGGAGGTTGCTGTGACCTGTGATGCCACAGCATTCTACTGAGGGCAATAAAGTGAGACTCTGTCTCTTAAAAAAAAAAAAAAACAAATACTGTCTCAGTATTCAATTCAAGTACATTGAATACTGAGTTGAGTTGTGTCTCCTTAGTAGGCAAGAAGCGACCAAAGAAGAAAAGTTACCAGAAAACTTGGCTTTAGTTTAGGAAGACTAAGCAGGGCAGGAAAACATAAGCAGGAAAATAGAAAATTAATCAAGACTTTTGCAAGAATCTAGATGAAAGTAATGAGCTCTTGAATGATAGTAGAAATGAGAAAGGCAGGATATACACTTACCAACTGCAGTTAGAGCGTGGGATGAATTGAAGGTGGTCTCTCCTCCAGCTTCTATGTTAAAGCCGGCCATAGCAAGTGCCCGTGAAATGTCTGTTAAATTGCAGAATGTCAGAGTTTTCTACTTGGATAACAGGGAACATATGGTGGTGTCATTTATAGAAATAAAGAGGAAGAGCTAATTGGGGTGAAAAGATAATCAATTTGGTTTTAAATACCTAAAGTCTAAAGTATCAAAACATTCATTCTTGGCTGGTCTGAGGGCAGTGGCATTTACATCTAATTGATCACAACCAGTTATAGATTCCTTTGTTCCTTCTCCACTCGCACTGCTTTACCTGACTTAGGTTTAGGAGAAAAAAGACATTCATCCTTACTCCATAATTAAGCTCTATAAAGCTGTAGTCTTAAACATTAAGTTCCTTCTGTCCTTGTTCCTTCTTATTTTATACATGTGACTTTCAGAAAATATTTAAACTGTTAAAATAGAAAAGTCAGTTTTCCATTGTAAAGAACTTATGTATAAAGCTAAAATATGAATTGATTTTTGTTGTGGCACAGGTGGGAACAAGAGCCCAGTCAGAGAGAATCCGGACATACAATTTCACACAGGATAGAGTCACTGACCACAGAATAGCATATGAAGTTCGTGATATTAAGGTAATATTACTGAGGATGCTTTGTGTACCTTTGTTTTTAAGAGAAAACATAGTCAAATTCTAGAGCAGTGGTTCTCAAGCGGTGGGTTGCGACCCCTTTGTAACAATGAAAATACATTGTGGCATTAGGAAGGTTGAGAACCACTGTTCTAGAGAGTTATATCTAGAATATTACCAAGTAGGCTTGGCACCTATAGCCCAGAGGTTAGGGCGCCAGCCACATATACTGGGGCTGGCAGGTTCGAACCCTGCCCAGGCCTGCTAAACAACAATGACCACAACAACAACATTAAAAAAAAAAAAAAAATAGCCAGGCACTGTGGCAGGTGCCTGTAGTCCCAGCTACTTAGGAGACTGAGGCAAGAGAATCGCTTGCGCCCAAGAGTTTGAGGTTGTTGTGAGCTGTGATACCACGGCACTCTACTGAGGGTGACATATTGAGACTCTGTCTCAAAAATAAATATTACCAATTTAAAGTAATTTAAATTGTATAAGTAATAAGTAATTTAAAATCATTAATTAGGCCACCTTATGTTGGTACCCCCAAATTTGCAAATATTTTTATTAGTTTGTTGCTAAGAAAAATAATCTTTATGCCAGTTTGAAATAGTTATCTTTTAAAAATTCCAAATTCTTTGTTATATGGTCACAATGTATTAACATATATTCAGTCTACGTATATACACATGTGTAGTTTTCTATTGGTAGGTTAACAGATTACCACAAATGTAGTAGCTTAAAACAATACCCACTTTTTAGCTCATCCTTTCTCAAAGTCACCTATCTGGGCACAACTGAACTCAGTAATCTGCTCAGGGTCTCCCAAGTCTGAAACCAAAGTATGGCATACTTTTCTGGAGCTCATAATCCTTCTGGAGCTGAGGGTCCTCTTCCAAGCTCATGTGGTTGTCAGGAGAATGTCATCATCTTGAATTGTAGGACTGAAGCCCCCCCACACCCCGGCTGGCATTCAGCTGGGAATCTGCCTTCAGCTTCTGAATACTGCAGGAAGATGCTTCCCGTGTGGCTTAATCCAGAAACCCTCTCTCCCACTTTGAATCTCTTTCTTCAGGAGTGAGTCAGGCTTTTAAGGGCCCACCTGGATAATGTTTCTTTTGATTAACTCAAAGTCAAGGGATCAGTCACCTAAGCCCTGGAGTGATATTCCATTATATTCATAGGTTCTGTCTGAATTTATAGGAGGAAATTATACAAAATATGTACACCAGGGGGCATCTGGTGTACATATTCTGCCTACACAATCTGTGTGTTTGTTAGATTCAGGTTCTACAATTATGCGACTGAGGAAAAGACCCTGTCAAGATTGTTTGAACATTAACCTCCCTAAGTGCCATCTAGCCAGGACCACTGACAATAGCACATTAATGATGAAGCACAGAAAAACTTCTCTTTCATTGCCACTGAAGGAGGCAGTAAACTGATTCCCAACAAAGAGTGTGGAAAAGGCAGGAGAAAGTTCTGATCCTTTTCCTTGATGCCGTATGATACCTAATGCTTCTTTCATCAGTTGATTCTGTCCCAGTCTATACTCAAAATGAAGTCTTAGTTTTACAAGAGAAATGCTTATGTTTTAAATACGTTTATAAATTTCTGTATATCTTATGCCACGTCGTCAGCAGTATAAGGCTATCTTACATAGAAACATTAATATCTGTGGCTGGGCACAGTGGCCTGTAATCCTAGCACTCTGAGAGGCCCATGTGGGTGGATTGTTTGATGCTCAGGAGTTCAAGACCAGTGAGACCCCATCTCTACTAAAAATAGAGATTAGCCGGCTATAGTGGCACATGCCCATAGTCTAGCCACTTAGAAGGCTGAGGCAAGTGACTCTTGAGCTGTGAACTATGACACAAGGCACTCTACCCAGGGCGAAAGAGTGAGACTCTGTCTTAAAAAAAAATGAGACTGTCTCAAAAAAAAAAAAACCATAATGTCTGTATCAAGAAGGAGAAAATATTTGCCAATTTCCTTTTCCTCAGGAAACATACACTATTAGCCAAACATGTTTGGCCATATTGTTCTTATTAGACCATATTTTTTCAGTTTTTCAGGTAGCAGTGACGAGTTTTTTCTAAGACAGCCAGGTTCTTATTATCCGTAATGGGCACGTGCATGCAGCTTGCACACTATAGTATTCAGTTGTGAAACAGAGGCAAAGTAACTGGCTGTTTTTTAGTCTTTTTTTTTTTTTGAGACAGAGTCGCACTTTGTCACCCTTAGTAGAGTGCCATGGCGTAATAGCTCACAGCAACCTCAAACTCTGGGGCTCAAGAGATTCTCTTGCCTCAGCCTCCCAAGTAGCTGGTACTATGGGCGCCCATCACAATGCCTGGCTATTTTGCAGTTTGGGGCCAGAGCTGGGTTTGAACCCGCCACCTCCGGTATATAGGGCTGGCGCCCTCTCCTTTGAGCCACTCATGCCCATCTATTTTTAGAGACTGGGTTTCACTCTGGCTGAAGCTGGTCTGGAACTCCTGAGCTCAGGCAGTCCACCCTAGGCCTCCCAGAGTGCTAGGATTATAGGTGTGAACTACTTTGCCTGGTCTAGAGACAAGGTCTAATCTTGCTCTTCCTTCCAGGCTGGAATATAGTGGTATAGTCATAGCTCACTGTATCATCCAAGTTCTGGGCTCAAGCAAGCCTCCTGCATTAGCCTCTCTGGTAGCTGGAAATACAGGTGTGCATCCCAACGTCTGACACTTATTTTTCTTAGTTTTTGAAAACATGGAGTCTCACTGTGTTGTCCAGCCTGGTCTGAAACTCCTGGCCTCAAGTGATCCTCCCATTTCAGTCTTGGTTGTCATTATCAGTATCTTTTTACATCAGTTCCAAAGGTGAAATCACCTGGGCAATGTCATAATAATTTGAACTACATACTGATTTTATAAGCAATTTCATATTATGCTCAAAATGGCAAATCTTAATTTTAAAATTACATCATGATGATTTTGCTTTCTATTTAGTTTGAGAGTTTGAGGTTTTACTATATGCTGATACTTTGGGGAATACAAAGATATATAGATATACTCTTTCCTTACAGTCTGAGATAAGTCTGTACACTTACCTTAAGTTCAACTTTAAGACCATTCAAGGAAAACTAAAGCCAGGCGGGGTGGCTCATGCCTATAATCCTAGCACTGTGGAAGTCTGAGGTAGGTGGATTGCTTGAGCTAGGGAGTTTGAGACCAGCCTGAGCAAGAGTGAGAGCCTGTCTCTACTAAAAATAAAACAGCTAGCCAGGTATTGTGGTGGGCACCTGTAGTCCCAGCTACTTGGGAGGCTGAGTTAAGAGGCTCACTTGAGCCCAAGAGTTTGAGGTTGCTATGAGCTATGATATCATGGCACTCAACCCCAGGGCAACAGAGTGAGAGTCTGTCCTCCCACCACCACCAAAAAAAGATTAAATATAAAATTAGTTCATACCTACTTCAAAACTGTTCTGTGTTCCATATGCCAACATTAGAGTATTTCCATAAAGCCAGTGTCTAAATTTTGAACATTTCTAAAATATGGGTTGTGCAAATTCACTAATCCCAACAGCTTAACTACACAGAA
Organism: Otolemur garnettii; assembly: GCF_000181295.1. Lineage (NCBI taxonomy): Eukaryota > Metazoa > Chordata > Mammalia > Primates > Galagidae > Otolemur > Otolemur garnettii. The sequence goes on from NW_003852435.1 coordinate 619,708, forward strand.
CTTACATTATACATGAAAAGCACATGAAGCCACTAAGCCATTTTTCAGAGAACTATAGGGAGTACTATAGGGACATCCATTTCACCCAGTCACATTGTTTAGAGGTAAACAAAAGACATTGTTTTTTCCTCAATGTTTTTATTCTGAAATTTTTCAATAATGGCTTGGCAGCCGTAGCTCAATGAGTAGAGTGCCAGACACATACACCAAAGCTGGTAGGTTTGAGACCGGCCCAGGCCTGCTAAACAACAATGACAACTGCAACAAAAAAAAAATAGCCAGCCATTGTGTCAGCTGCCTATAGTCCCAGCTACTTGGAAGCCTGAGGCAAGAGAATTGCTTAAGCCCAAGAATTTGAGGTTGCTGTGAGCTGTGACACCACAACACTCTACCAAGGGTGACATAGTGAGACTGTCTTAAAATAAATAAATAAAATGAAATTTTTCAATCATACATAATGTTTAAAGGTTAGGTCAGTGAACACTATACAGCCTACACTTAGATTTGACAATTGTTAACATTTTTCTCTATCTGCCTTCTCTTTCCTACCTCTCTACACCTGTGTTATGTAAACCAATTTAAGAATAAAACTGTTCAAGACCAGCCTGGGCAACACAATGAGACCCTGTCTCTACAAAAAAGATTTTTTTTAAACTAGCCAGGCATGGTGGTGCATGCCTATAGTCCTATTTACTTCAGAGTCTGAGACAGAAGCGTCTCTAGAACTCAAGAAGTCAAGGTTACAGTAACCCATGAGCACATCACTGCACTCTACCAGCCTGGGTGAGAGAGTGACACTACCTATAAAGAAAAAAAGAAGGAAAAAAGAAAAAAAAATTATAAACACTGAATGGATTAAATAATCTAAATTTGGAGGGTTGGCAGGAGAAAGGTGAATTGGAATGGTCTGAGCCAGATCCCCAGGATTTGTCAGGGCATAATGTGCACATTAACGTGGCAACAAAATACTTGAGTGATTGAGACCTTTCAGTCTTGTCTTTCCTTTGGTAAATAACATCATATGAGTGAGAAGGGTGGAATTGTCAGGGCAGAAAAGCTACCTTCTTCACTACGGAGAAAGAAAGAAATTCAGCAAACATTCTCCCAGAGATGGTTGGAGAACCTAGGATGGTGTTGTCATAAAAGCCAAACAGTGGAACTATTTAAAAAGGAAGGTGGGCTCGGCACCTGTGGCTCAAGCGGCTAAGGTGCCAGCCACATACTCCTGAGCTGGTGGGTTCAAATCCAGCCCAGGCC
>NW_003852435.1:622145-641380 GCF_000181295.1 Otolemur garnettii
ATTGCTGAACTTTTGGATGAAAACCTTAAATCAGCAAAATAAATGCTGATGTATTATTATGTTAATGAAATGGACCTATATCAAGAAGCAGACTGAGGCATGGAAATCTTTGTGACTATTTACGAAGTATATCTATGAGCGTATAGTACTTACAAATACATTAATGAATCAAATTCCTATTCTAACTCACCAAGTAGAAAATAAGCAAGCATCATTAAAAAGACCAAATGTTAAGACTTGACTGTGTAGGCAGTGCCTGTGACTCAAGGAGTAAGGTGCCAGCCCCATATGCTGGAGGTGGGAGGTTCAAACCCAGCCCTGGCCAAAAACTGCAAAAAAAAAAAGACTTGACTGTGTGACTTGAGGACAGGTCACTTGTTCTCTTTTTATGCCTTTTGTTTGAGACAGAGTGCACTATGCTGTCCTTGGTAGAGCACTGTGGCATCACAGCTCACAGCAACCTCAAACTCTTGGCCTCAATTGATTCTCTTGCTTCAGCCTCCCAAGTAGCTGGGACTACAGGCACCTACCACGATGCCCAGCTATGGGTAATTTATAATGAAAACAAATTTCTTACAATTCTGGAGGCTGGGAAGTATAAGGGCATGGCACTAACATCTAGTGAGAGCCTTCTCACTGCATCATAATAATGGTGGAAGGTATCACATGGCAAGGCAGCAAGAGCATACCCACTCAGGCTTCTCTTCTTCTTTTTCATTTATTTGTTTTCAGATAATAGTTAATTATTTTCCTCTTAAAGCCACTAGTCCCACTGTGGAGACCCTCATGTAATCCTTATTACCTCCTAAACGCCCCACTTCCAAGTTCTACCAACATATGATATTGACTTTTAAGTTTCAACACATGAAATCTGGAGCACACATTCAAACCATAGCATTCTTTACCTGACACTGATTTTTTTTTAACATTGATTTTTGAAAGTCCAACAACATTGCTTTGTAGAATGGATTTGTCTGGCTGTTAGTAACTTTTCATTCATCCATTTTATTTAATACATCCAATTAAATGGATGTACTATAAAAGTAAAAATTAAGTCTGAAAAATTCATTAAATTCAGATTAAATGTATATGATGAGACTATAGGTGATATTGTAAAATTCATGTTGTATCATATTAGAAAGTTGCACTATTGGTAATGCTGAGTTTTAACTACACAACTCTCAGCATATGACAACTTCATCCAAACCCTTGCATTAAGAGACTTGACCAAACTACTATGACTTCTAGCAGCATAAAGCCATGTCCCTGGAATGATCCCTTAAAATGCCTGCCTAAGAAAGGTCAGTGCTACCAGGAAAACTTACTGCTAACCAACTCACACTTCATGACAGGCTTCATTTAGCAGCATTCTCAACCTACAGGTCACAACCCCTTTGCAACAATGAAAATACATCATGACATTAGGAAGGTTGAGAACCACTGATTTCAAGGCTTTACTAAAAAGAGTTTATTAATGTTTATCACTTGGCAATCAGAAGCATCTATCTCAAGGACCTGAGAGTCATCCCTTTGAAATATATTCATCAGAAAGGATGGGGCCTCTATTCACCAGTCTCTGTGAGAACACTATCATCTATATTTTAGATACATTTTTACAATCATATTTGAAATTGAGTCAAGCAATCTAGCATCAACAAACTGCTAGTTACAATCAAAAAATTTTTAGGCAGGGTGTGGTGGCTCATGCCTGAATTCCTAGCATTCTGGGAGGCCAAGGCCAGTGGATTTCCTGAGCTCAAGAGTTAAGACTAGTCTGAGCAAAAGTGAAACCCATCTCTACTAAAAATAGAAAAACTAGCCAGGTATGATTTCTTATGCCTGTTATTCAAGAGGATTTTTGAGCCCAAGAGTTTGAGGTTGCTGTGAGCTATGACCCCATGCACTCTACCCAGGGGCAATAGAGTAAGACTCTACTTCCAGAAAAAAAAAAAAACCTTTTTTAAAAGTTAGTTTTTAAAGTGTCATGTTGCAGGGGACAGTAGCTATTGGGAGCATTGGGGTTGGGGAAGTGGACCTTCTGGAATGCTGGAATGTTTCATTTATTTATTACATTCCAATTTTTGTTTATTATTTTCCATGCGCTATACTTCAATACTATTTTTTTTTTTGGAGACAGTCTTACTATGTCACCCTGGATAGAGTTCCATGGCATCATCATAGCTTATAGCAACCTCAAATGCAAGTGATTCTCTTGCTTCAGCCTCCCAGGTAGCTGGGACAACAGGTGTCCACCACAACGCCTGGCTAGTTTTTCTATTTTTAGTAGAGACAGGGTCTCTCAGGCTAGTCTGGAACTCAAGCAATTCTCCCCCAACTTCAGCCTCCCAGAGTGCTAGGATTACAGGTGTGAGCCACTGCACCAAGCCTTTTTTTTTTTTTTTTTAAGACAGAGTCTCACTTTGTTACCCTGGGTAGAGTGCCACAGCATCATAGCTCACAGCAACCTTAAACTAAGGTGACCAGATTTTAACATTGGTAAAGCGGGGGGCGGGGCCTGACAACAATGCAAACTTTAATAAGCAGTTCTTGATAATCAGTTCTCAACAATTATTTGTTATTATTAAAGTTTAACGTTGTAAAATTAACAAAAATAATATAAAACGCATATCCTGGCGAAATAGCCACATGGCAGCTGAAAACCGTATATTCTCTTCCTGTTCTTCCATGTTCCCTAGCTTGTCGTGCATTCTTTCCAAAAATCAGGGCTTTTTTAAAACACCGCAGGATGCAGGACAAATTGTTAAAAATCAGGACTGTACCTCCAAAAGCAGGACGTCTGGTCACCTTACTCTAGGAAGAGGGGGCTACTTGTTTGTTCCAGACAGTTTGGCTCCTTCTGAGCTAATTGTCCTTGCCTAGAAGCAAGGGATGCAGCCAGTCTCCTTCTGATACCTTGCCCAGGAGGGGAGTAGGGAGTTTACAATTAGCCTTTTCATTTCCAAATGAAGTTACATTAACCTTTTCATTCCCAAATGGAGTTACATTAACCTCTTCATTCCCAAATGGAATTACATTAACCTTTTCAGCAGCAGAAAAACCATATATTCCCTTCCCTTTCTCCCCCTGTTCCCTAGCTTGTCATGCATTCTTTCCAAAAATCGGGACTTTTTAAAAATGCCGCGGGACACAGGACAAATTGTTAGAAATCGGGACTGTCCCGCCAAAAGCTGGACGTCTGGTCACCTTACCTTGAACTCTTGGGCTAGAGGTTGTTGTGAGCTGTGATGCAATGGCACTCTACCGAGGGCGATAAAGTGAGACTTTATCTCTGTAAAAAAAATAAAAAAATTACAACTTAGAGGATCACTAAGGATCACTTGAACTCTCAAGTTCGAAACCAGCCTAGGCATCATGACCCCAGTTCTAAAGAAAATAGTATATGACAGGTTTGAAATGAATTAGCTGCCACTAAATGCAAAACAGAAGTTCTGCATGAGGGAGGGTGAATCCATAAAAACTCTCATGGCAGCCGATGATTAAAGGCCATGCAGAGTAGTCTTAGTCCATTTCCTGTTGCTTATATCAGAACACCTGAAACTGGGTCATTTATAAAGAAGAGGAATTTATTTCTTACAGTTCTGGAGGCTGAGATTGAATCTGATGAGGATCTTCTTGCTGGTGGGTACTGTGGCAGAGTCCCAAGGCAGTACAGGGCATCACATGCTGACGGGACCCAGCAAGCTAGCTCAGGTCTCTCTTCCTCTTCTTATAAAGCCACCATTTCCCTTCCTATGAAGACCCATTAATTCATTAACCTATTGTTCCATTAACCCACGAATGAATTAATTTACGAGGGCAGAGCCCTTGTGATCCAATCACCTCTTAAAGATTCCATCTCTCAATACTGCCACAATGGGGATTAAGTTTCAACTTGTGTTTTGGTGGATAAATTCAAACCATATCAGGAATCATTTTGAATACAGAAATAAAGGAGTGAACAATTTCAAGAATCTACTTAAACATCAGCGTGAAAACAATACTGATGGGCCCAGGATGTAAAGCTGGCGGTTCCTGATGCTATGCCTGACACTGAGTTGAGTTAGTGGGGTAGAGAGCAGGAGGCTGTTGACAGGTGTGGCGGGAGACGGAGGTGGGCGTGAATCACTTATAAATCACAGAAGCCTAAACTGTGAAAAGGTGAGTGGATGCGATGCTCTCACAGCCTTGTTAGGAAGGAAAATGAAGGTTGCCATGGAGGACAAACAAATGAAATGCTAAGAACTGAGATGAATGGGTTCCAGAAAGTAGAGGACTTAGACACCAACCTGCACAAATAGAACATAAAAGAAGAAAATCAGGAGCAACATTCAGAAGAGGAGAGGGGGTGCCCCAGTAAACAGGATAACTGGTGTGCAAGAGAGAAATGTTGAAGTCATCCGGAAATGGTGGCAGTACCACCAAGACATTTCAGCCTCCTCAGAAAAGTCAAGTGATCCCACTACTGAAAATATTCACGAACATAATTGGAGGTAAAGAATTCCTCAAGAACTGAAACCTTGTTTTGTTGATGACTGACATGGAATTACTGAAAGCTGTGAAAACAGCTTTCTTTGTTTCTTTTTTTTGAAGGAGAGTCTCAAGCTGTTGCCCTGGGTAAAGTGCCACAGCATCTAGCTCACAGCAACCTCTAACTCTTGGGCTCAAGAGATCCTCTTGCCTCAGTTTTTCTATTTTCAGTAGAGACAGGGCTCTTGATTTTGCATAGGCTGGTCTCGAACTCATGAGCTCAAGCAATCCACCGGCCTTGGCCTCCCAGAGTGCTAGGATTATAGGCGTAAGCCACAGCAACTGGCCTAAAAAGGGCTCTTTTATCTTCTTCCTGCCAGGAAAAATGTGGATTCTATTGTAGAGGATTATGCAAACTACAAGAAAACTTGAGGAAATACAGATGATGAGGAGTACGTTATTAATAAAGTTGTGGCAGGAATAAAAGAATACTTAAATATAACATTGGGCACTCAGCTACTCTACAAATTTGAAAGATCACAGTATGCTGAAATCCTTAAAGATAACCTGGAGGCAGCTGAGTCCCAGGTATCTACCGAGGTAATCTGTACGAATTGGAACAATGTTGGCCTATACTCCTCCAAATGACAAGGGCCTTGCATTAGAACTGAACTATCTTCAGAATGATTTCCTAGCAAAGAATTCTGCAATTTTGTTTAGTGCGGGAAATTATGAAATGGCCCCTCCAAAGGGGATATATAATTTAAAGTACATACAATACACAGATCTAAAGAGTACAGTTCACTGAGTTTGACAATTGCATTCACCCTTGCAACCACGAGCCTGATCAAGAAGAAAACATTTGCATCATCACCCCTGAAGGTTTCCTCTTGTTTCTTTCTAGTCAGTGTAGCAGTGTGCCACCCCATACCCAAGAGTGATAGCCTCTATTATGATTTTTATTCTCCAGAAATCTCACATTGATTTCACATCAATTGGCATAGTATGTACTCTTGTGTATTTGGCTTCTTTTGCTTATACATAAAATTTTTGAGAATCAGCCACATTATTGCATGTATCAGAGTTTGCTTTTTATTTTTAAGTAGTATTTACACTGTATGAACATACTACAATTTTTTTCATTCTGTTGATTTACATTTGGCTTATTTCCAATTTGGGGATGGTGTGGATAAAGCTATTATGAAAAAAAAAATTTTTTTTTGAGACAGAGTCTCACTTTCTTGCCCTCAGCAGAGTGCCGTGGCAGCGTCACACTGCTCACAGCAACCTCCAGCTCGTGGGCCCAGCCGATTCTCTTGCCTCAGCCCCCCACCCTGCCAGTAGCTGGGACTACAGGCACCCGCCACAATGCCTGGCTATTTTTTTGTTGCGGTTTGGCCGGGGCCAGGTTTGAACCCACCACCCTCAGAATATGGGGCCAGCGCCCCACTCACTGAGCCACAGGCGCTGCCCTATTATGAGAATTTTTATACAAGTCTTTTTTGTAGATAATATGTTTTAGTTCCCTTTGATCAATTTCCTAGGAGTGAAATTACTATCCATTTAACATTAAAAGAAACTATTATTATTATTTTTTGAGACAGAATCTCACTATGTCATCCTCCACAGAGTGTCGTGGTGTCACAGCTCACAACAACCTCAAACTCTTGGGCTTAAGCGATTCTCTTGCCTCAAGCCTCCCAAGTAGCTGAGACTACAGGTGCCTGCCACAATGCCCAGCTATTTTGTTATTATTTTTGTAGTTGTCATGGGTTTGAACCCACAACCCTGGTATATGTAGCCGGTGCCCTAGCTGCTGAGCTACAGGCACTGAGCCAAGAAACTATTATTAATATATGAGAGTTTCAATAGCTGCATATCTTCAGCAATAAATAATATTGTAGATCTTTTTAAGTTTAGCCATTCTGGAGGCGTTCAGTGTTTTCTCACTGTCACCTAATGGTGAATGACATTGAACATCTTTTCATATGTTTACTGGCCATCAGTTATACATAGTGCCAATATTTTTCCTAGTCTATAGCTTACCTTTTAATTTTGTTTTCACTGCCTTTGGAAGGTCACCAGCTTGTAATTTTGTTGAAATTCGCCTTGTCTTATTATTATTATTATTATTATTATTATTTTGAGACAGTTTCACTTATTAACCCTCAGTAGAGTGCTGTGGCATCACAGCTCACAGCAACCTCCGACTCCTTGGGCTTAGGCGATTCTCTTGCCTCAGCCTCCCAAGTAGCTGGAACTACAGGCGCCCACTACAACACCCGGCTATTTTTTTGTTGCAGTTTGGCCAGGGCTGGATTTGAACCCACCACCCTTGGTATATGGGGCCGGCACCCTACCCACTGAACCACAGGCACTGCCCTCACCTTGTCTTTTTTAATGATTCATGTTTTTTGTGTCCTAAGAAATCTTTGCCAACCACAATGTTATGGCGATAGTCATCCAGTTTTGTTTTGAAACTTTATGGTTTTTATCTTTCCTTTTAGGATAAGTGTCATTTCAATTAATTTTTGTTTATGGCATAAGGTAGGGGTGAAGGTTAACTTTTGTCTTACATTGTGATCCATTTGTTCCAACACCATTTATTATAAGCACTTTTCTTTCTCCATAGAATTGTGTTGGTATCAATGTTGTGTTTCTAACATTTAAAATGTAGCTCCTCAGTTGCACTAGCCACATTTTAACTACTCAAGAGCAACAGATGGCTTCTGGCTATCCTATCAGTCAGCACAGATATAAAATATTTCCACCACTGCAGAAAGTTCTACGGGATAGCACTGCTATAGACTTTAGGAAATAGCATCCAATAAATATTTTGGATTCTTCAAAAGGCATTCTCAGCCAAATAACACAGTAATGGCAGATATAAGGAAGTGAAAAATAAGTCACTGAACTTATATGATGTACGTAGGGTAGTCAAAGTCACAGAGAAAGAATCTTGTTTACCAGAAGTTGGGGGAATTATTATTTAACAGGTACAGATTTTCAGTTTTGTGAGATAAAAAGAGTTCTGAAGATGGATGGTGGTGATGGTTTAAAACAATATACCCAATGGGAAAAGACTTTAAATGGAAAATTTAATGTTATGTATATTTTACCTATATAAAAAAGTTTTTAAAAATGTAATGTTCATACTTTTAATCATTAGGTTATGGTAACTCATGCCAAATTAGCAGCAGGAACATTCATTGGTTTTTAAATAAAAATTCTCATTAAAAAAAAATCTCCGGGCTCAGCGCCTGTGGCTCAAGCGGCTAAGGCGCTAGCCACATACACCTAAGGTGGCGGGTTCAAATCCAGCCCGGGCTCGCCAAACAACATGGCTGCAACCAAAAAATAGCCGGGCGTTGTGGTGGGCGCCTGTGGTCCCAGCTACTTGGGAGGCTGAGGCAGGAGACTCGCTTGAGCCCAGGAGTTGGAGGTTGCTGTGAGCAGTGAAGCCATGGCACTCTACCCAGGGGCTCAGCTTGAGGCTCTGTCTCAAAAAAAAAAAAAAATCTCGGGATGGTGCCCCCCGGAGCTGCCATGTCCGAGGCCCAGAGCCCCCACTGCTGTATCCATGGTATCAATAATTAACATTGTGGACTCCTTCCATGATCATCGTGATATGATTCACAATGCCCAGATGGACTACGATGGCACCTGCCTGGCAACCTGTTCATCAGACAGGTCCATCAAAATCTTCGATGTGCTCCATGAGGGGCAGATCCTCATCGCTGACTCAGAGGTCATGAGGGTCCTGTGTGGCAAGTGGCCTTGGCCACCCCACGTATGGCAATATCCTGACATCCTGCTTTTATGACCACAAAGTCATTATCTGGAAAGAGGAAAATGGCACCTGGGAGAAGACCCATGAGCACTCAGGACATAACTCCTCAGTAAACGCTGTGTGCTGGGTCCCCCAGGACTATGGCCTGATCCTAGCCTGTGGAAGCTCCGATAGGGCTAACTCCTTGGTGACCTACACTGGGGAAGGCCAATGGGAAGTGAAGACGACCAGTAGTAATGCTCACACTATTGGCTGCAATGCTGGTAATTGGGCCCCGCTGTTGTACCTAGAGCAGCCATCAGGACAGAAACCCAATTACATCCAGAAGTTTGCCTCAGGTGGCTGTGACAACCTCATCAAGCTGTGGAAAGAGGATGAGGATGACCAGTGGAAGGGGGAACAGAAGCTGGAAGCACACAGTGACTCAGTCCGAGATGTGGCCTGGGCCCCCTCCATTGGCCTGCCCACCAGCACCATCGCCAGCTGCTCCCAGGATGGTCATGTGTTTATCTGGACCTGTGACCATTCATCAGGCAACACGTGGTCCCCCAAATTGCTGCACAAGTTCAATGATGTGTGGCATGTGAGCTGGTCCATCACAGCTAACATTCTGGCCATCTCTGGCAGGGACAATAAGGTGACCTTGTGGAAAGAGTCTGTGCATCAGTGCTGTCAACAAAGGCCAGGGCTCCGTATCAGCTTCAGTCACAGAGGGCCAGCAGAACAAGCAGTGACCAGACAGGTAGGGCCAGGCTCCCCCACCTGCCAGCTCCAGGACTGCCCCTACCTGGGCCAACTGACCAAACAACTGGGAAGAGCTCCCAACTCCTACAAGATTATTTTCCAAGGAATAGTTACAAATGCCACAGTTTGATCATCTGCCTTAACATGATTTCATATGGTATATGAATCTACTGTCCAGCTGAAAGTACTCACAAAGAAGAAACTACAAATGATCCTCAAATCTATTATTTTAAAATATTTTTCATCATTTTTATGTACCTTTGGGTTCAGGCATTATTGGGGGATGGATGTTTCCAAAGTCATGTTGCTTTAAAAAATAATAATAATAGGGCAGAGCTGTGGCTCAAAGGAGTAGGGTGCTGACCCCATATGCTGGAGGTGGCGGGTTCAAACCCAGCCCCAGCCAAAAAAAACTGCAAAAAATAATAATAATAAAAATCTCTAATCCTTGATTTTGATGATTTAACAGACAATGTTGAACAGTACATTTATGGATAAAAAGACTTTTTTAAAGTATAGGTTGTACTTTATTAGTTCAAGGAATGTCAAGGCATTTATGAATGCCCAACTGTGCTTTCCCAGGCACAGTGGCTCACTGTAATCCTAGCACTTTGGAAGGCCAAGGCGGGTGGATTGCCTAAGCTCAAGAGTTGGAGGTTGCTGTGAGCTATCATGATGCCACAGCACTCTACCCAGGTCCACAGCTTGAGACTCTGTCTCAAAAAAAAAAAAAAAAAAAAAAAAGGAATCGTGTGCTTTTGTACAGTACAAAGTCTGTTGAAATATTTTGAATTAAAATTCTTAAAATCCCTTAATAAAGGCAAATGCAGTATTCAATTTATAAAAAGGCAGTAACAGTAGCTGTGTTAGATGACTTGAAAACACTCCTATTAAAAGACTTAACCGAAGGATGGCGCCTGTGGCTCCGTGAGTAGGGTGCTGGCCCCAGATACCAACGGTGATGGGTTCAAACCCAGCCCTGGCCAAACCGCAACAAAAAAATAGCCGGGCATGTTGTCGCTGGCGCCTACAGTACCAGCTACTCGGGAGACTGAGGCAAAAGAATCACCTAAGCCCAGGAGTTAAAGGTTGCTGTGAGCTGTGACGCCACGACCCTCTACCGAGGGTTAATAAGTGAAACTCTGTCTCAAAAAAAAAAAAAAGACTTACTGAAGTACTGTGAGCCTTTTCAAGTTTGTTGAAAATAGTTTTGCTCCCCGGGGAGGAAATGTTGACTTGGTGAGAGCAGCAAACCTATTTTTATAGTATATGCCTGCTTGCATATTTAAGGCCTTTTTTAAAAATTTGAGACAGAGTCTCACTCTGCTGCCCCAAGCTAGAATGCCTTGGCGTCAGCCTAGCTCACAGTAACCTCAATCTTCTGAGCTCAAGCAGTCTTCCTGCCTCAGCATCCCCAGTAGCTGGGACTACAGGTGCCCACCACTGCTCCAGCTTAGGCCATCTATTAATATTGTTCTCTAGGACCTTAGCTTAGTCATCTAATACCTCCTACTGGTCGTATGGACCTTGTTTAATATTGAAAATGTTAATACCCTTCAGACCTTTCAAAAGAAAAAAATATGAAACACTGCAAATTAATTTGCAGGTTTTTAAAGGCTCTTCGTTTCAAATTAGTATGCCACTGACTTGTCATGAATTCTACAAAAAAGGCTAACAATTATAGACTGTATTCTAAGCATGATGTATCACTTTATTAATCTAATAAGAAAATATGTATCAGAGTCCTAAATAATTTATATTATTCGATATTCACACAACCCTATGAATTATTAACCCCATTTTGCTAAGAAAACTTTTCAGAGAAAAGTCACAGAAGTAATGAATAAAATATAACACGGGGTTTCTACTGTGGGCTTCTAAACCAATATTCTCAACCATCAAACCCAAGACATGAACGCTTGCTAGTTCCGTGAGGTAAGATAACGCAGTCAACGACGAGAAAGCTCGCGATACTTCGCTAACTCCCACTCCCAACACGCAAAGCGGCTCTGGCTCTGCCCGCAGTCCGCAGAGCCCCAGCCTGCCTCGAGGCGCGAAAGGCAGCCTGGGAGCGGTAGTTCTTTCAGACGCCTACCGGTTTCGCCAGCGCGGCAGTGGCTGCTCTCTCGGCTCCAGACAGCGGGTCCGGTCAGGGCAGGCAGAGGCGGAGAAAGGGCGCGGAACTGGAGCGGGTGAGTCAGGCACTGTCTACGTGATAAAGGGAGGCGGTGCCGCGGCGTAGGGCTGAATTAAGTGAGTGCGGCCCGTGCCGCGGTCCGGTCCGCGACGCCGCTGCCTTAGCGTCAGCGAGGGAAGGGTGAGGAGCCAGAGCCGGGTCTCCGCCGCCGTTCTTGTCCTCAGCTCCCCGCCGCCATCTCCACCATGCAATCTCGGGAAGACGCCCCGCGCACACGCCGCCTGGCTAGTCCCCGCGGCGTGAGGCGGCCCAAGAGGATTTCTAAGCCCTCGGTTTCGGCCTTTTTCACGGGCCCAGAAGAATTAAAGGACTCAGCTCATTCTGCAGCTTTGCTGGCACAGCTCAAGTCCTTCTACGACGCGCGGCTGCTGTGTGATGTGACCATCGAGGTGGTGACGCCAGGCAGCGGGCCTGGCACAGGTCGCCTGTTTTCCTGCAATCGCAACGTGCTGGCAGCCGCGTGTCCCTACTTCAAGAGCATGTTCACGGGAGGCATGTACGAGAGCCAGCAGGCAAGCGTGACCATGCACGATGTGGACGCCGAGTCCTTCGAGGTGTTGGTCGACTACTGCTACACAGGTCGTGTGTCCCTGAGTGAGGCCAACGTGCAGCGCCTGTACGCAGCCTCCGACATGCTCCAGCTGGAGTATGTGCGGGAAGCCTGTGCCTCGTTCTTAGCCCGCCGCCTTGACCTGGCCAACTGCACTGCCATCCTCAAATTTGCCGACGCCTTTGACCATCATAAGCTACGGTCTCAGGCTCAGTCCTTCATTGCTCACAACTTCAAGCAGCTGAGTCGGATGGGTTCGATTCGGGAGGAGACTCTAGCAGATCTGACCCTGGCCCAGCTGCTGGCCGTCCTGCGCCTGGATAGTCTGGACATAGAAAGTGAGCGGACTGTGTGTCACGTGGCCATGCAGTGGCTGGAGGCTGCCCCCAAAGAGCGGGGTCCCAGTGCCGCAGACGTGTTCAAGTGTGTCCGCTGGGCTCACTTCACAGAAGAGGATCAGGACTATCTGCAAGGGCTGCTGACCAAGCCCATCGTGAAGAAGTACTGCCTGGACATTATCCAAGGAGCCCTACAGATGCGTTATGGTGACATGCTGTATAAGTCTCTGGTGCCAAAGCCAAACAGCAGCAGCAGCAGCAGTAGCAGCAGCAGCAGCAGCAGCAGCAGCAGCTCTGTTGTATCTGCAATAGAAAATCCACCCCAGAGGCTAGGTATGTGTGCCAAGGAAATGGTGATCTTTTTTGGACATCCCAGAGATCCCTTTCTCTGCTATGACCCATACTCAGGGGACATTTACACAATGCCTTCACCTTTGACCAGCTTGGCTCACACTAAAACTATCACCTCTTCAGCTGTCTGTGTCTCTCCAGACCATGACATATATCTAGCAGCTCAGCCCAGAAAAGACCTCTGGGTGTACAAACCAGCCCAGAATAGTTGGCAACAGCTTGCAGACCGCTTGCTGTGTCGTGAGGGCATGGATGTGGCATACCTCAATGGCTACATTTATATTTTGGGTGGGAGAGACCCTATTACAGGTGTTAAATTGAAGGAAGTGGAATGCTATAGTGTTCAGAGGAACCAGTGGGCACTGGTGGCTCCTGTACCCCATTCCTTCTATTCCTTTGAACTAATAGTGGTTCAGAACTATCTTTATGCTGTCAACAGTAAGCGCATGCTCTGCTATGATCCTAGCCACAATATGTGGCTGAACTGTGCTTCTCTTAAACGCAGTGACTTTCAGGAAGCATGTGTCTTTAATGATGAGATCTACTGCATCTGTGACATCCCAGTCATGAAGGTCTACAACCCAGCAAGGGGAGAATGGAGGCGGATTAGTAATATTCCCTTGGACTCAGAGACTCACAACTATCAGATCGTCAATCATGACCAAAAGTTGCTCCTCATCGCTTCTACAACTCCACAATGGAAAAAGAACCGGGTGTCTGTGTATGAGTATGATACTAGGGAAGACCAGTGGATTAATATAGGTATCATGTTAGGCCTTTTACAGTTTGACTCTGGGTATATTTGCCTCTGTGCTCGTGTTTATCCTTCCTGCCTTGAACCTGGTCAGAGTTTCATCACTGAGGAAGATGATGCACGGAGTGAGTCTAGTACTGAATGGGACTTAGATGGATTCAGTGAGCTGGACTCTGAGTCAGGAAGTTCGAGTTCTTTTTCTGATGATGAAGTCTGGGTGCAAGTAGCACCTCAGAGAAATGCACAGAATCAGCAGGGTTCTTTGTAAATAGTATTTTGAAACACTAAGATGTCTCTACTGCTATAGAATGTATCTTAAAAAGATATCCCTTTTTTCCCCTGGGGAAACAAAAAGTTGATTAGGACCACAGATTTGGTTTAGCAAGGGTAATATTTTGAAATGATATGAAATATAAACACCCCATGAAATCAGCCTATTTAGTAATTTCCTGTGCTAAAAGTCCAGAATTAAAGTATGCAAAAATGAACTATATTTGATTAGGATGCTTTGTTTTTTTTCCTTTGTTAAGATACTCATTGTGTGGGTGGGTTTTATTTGGTGTTTAGATTTTTGGTTTTATAATTTAGTATTCTGTTAATTTCTAAATTTTGTTTAGTGCCACAGGAATTTTCCTTTGTAATTTGTATGATAGAAAACTGGACTAGGAATTGTTGGTAGAGTTTTGAAGGTATATATTTTCCTTCAGATTAATGAAAGTAGATTTCCAAAGTTTTAAGCTAGTTAAGTTTTTAAAATTCTAAGTTAAATATACTTTGTTAAAATTTAGGAGAAAAAAGGATATTTATATATTAAGGTTACTGAATAGTGATTTCATTCTAATAATGTGTAGAATGGCCTTACAAGTTAATAGGATTAAAAACAAAATCAGGATTCTGCTGTTTTAAAAGAAATTTCAGTTTTTTGGAATGTGAAATGTTTATTTGCTAAATGTGACTAATTTTCTATATAAACAAGAAACATCTGTTCTTAGTGCCACCAATTATTTAAACACCCTTCTAAACCAAAAAATATATATATATATGAACTTGTTCTCCAAGTTCATATTTTTGATCTGTGCTTGATACTTGCTTCGTGAGTCAGAGGAATAATTTTTTTCCTACTAGGCAAAGGTTTATTTCCTTCCCTAGAACATTTTGGCTGTATAGTTTTGGTGTTCATCCTAGAGGACTCTTCAGCAGAAAGTGATTTTTCTTTACTGTTTTTGTGAGGTAATATTGATTTTGAAAATATGTATAAGCTAAAAACAGTATTTTATTGAGACCAGTAGTAATTGTGTCTATCAACTATAAAAATCAAGTGCCAGCAAAGAACTTTAAATCTTTAAGCTATGTATAGAACTGTTTTGTGTAGCATTGAAATGTTCTGTCAGTTTTGTAAGTCACTGTAAATGTTCTTGATAGCAGCTTGAAGGTATTTTTGTATTAAAAGTTGACCAGGTAAAGAACACCAGTGGATGATGGCATCTGGGGCCAGTAGTGAAAGTGTATTTCCTCTAAAATATTCCCCTAAGCAGTGGTGTACATGGTTATTTTATTATGGTATTAGTAGTATATGTTCTGTTTCTCTGTGAACCATGCTCCAGTCCTTGTTTGTTTTTGTCACCGTATATTTGGGAAGTCCATTAATAGATACTAAATTGCACATAACTAACATTGTTAAATACAAGAAAATATAGGTGCTTACATTTGAAGGTTTATTAATACATGTAGTTGTCTTAACACATATATGATAAATGATGTACATATACAGATGTTTCTGGTGTTTACATTTTTATATACCCATATAGAATTATCTTCCTGAATCTTTGTTCGATAACATGCTAATTCCTCTTCTATGTTTATTCTCTAGTGACAGAATGCTAACATTTCTTACCTTGGTAGAGGACAGAGGAGGCTGATCTGAGGTGGGGAACTGAATTTTTGAATGAGAAAAGGATAAAGAAACAAAAAAACCCACAAATAATGTTTTCTTAGCCATTTCAATAAGTCTACAAGACATTCCTATTTAACATCATTTCTAGTGAAATAAGATGTCTGCCCTACTAGTATATGTTTCTTCAAAAGGGTAAACATGTTTTAGTGGCCTAAGGCTAATTTTTATTCCATTTGACACTAGGGAGATTATAAGCACTCCTCTTTAACATGAGAAGGCTATTTTCCCCATATTTTTGTTTTGGGGTCAACTTTACCATTAACTTTTTGTTGAAATGATAGCTTTTTGTTCTGTAAGATTGAAACATGACAATACTTAACCAGATTACCCATCTACAGAATAAAGGTATTCAACTAATGTATGAAAGGTAAATTCTTCAATTTGTCATTCTTAACTGTTTAGGTAAAGCCTAGGCTAGTAGGAACGTCTTGATTTACGATGAGGTTTTCTTGGTAAGGATTTTGGTTTTGTGATCTATTTGTGTATTAGGGAGTAAATATTAATCATTATTTTACAGATAAGTGATTTGTATGTGGTTAGTTATAAATAAAACTGGTACTAGAACCCAGGCTTCCTGACTTTCTAATTCACTGGTTCTGCTAAATGTATAAAAGTCCTTTTGCACAGTGAGTGACACAATTAGCAGTGTTGTAATGTCTCTTTGATAAGAAAGCACCTTTGTCTCAGTTTTCCAATTAGACTTTTTTTTTTTTTGAGACAGAGTCTCACTATGCCGTCCTGGTAGAGTGCCGTGGTGCCACAGTTCACAGCAACCTCAAACTCTTGGGCTCAAGCGATTCTCTTGCCTCAGCCTCCCAAGTAGCCAGCTATCTTTTTTGTTGCACTTGTCATTTAGCTGGCCTGGGCCAGGTTTGAACCCGCCATCCTGGGTGTATGTGGTCAACGCCCTACCCACTGAGCTACAGGCACCACCAGAATTCACATCTTTTGATGAACACATATATCTTGCTATAGATAAAACATTGAAAAATCAGGCAGCACCTGTGGCTCAAAGGAGTAGGGCACCAGCCCCATATGCTAGAGGTGGCAAATTCAAACCCAGCCCTGGCCAAAAACTGCAAAAAAAAAAAAAAAAGAAAAAGAAAAATCAATATAGATGATTTTCATTTTGCTTTGAAGTAAATATGACAAAGCTATGTTAAATTCTTAGGTATAGCATGCTGAGGCCATATTTTATGAAGAGTATCTTGAAATTTTTTCAGAAAGAATATTAGACATCAGAATATTTAATTTTTATTTTTAGTTACATGAAGGTTAAGAAATATACTGTAGTCAGTTTTAACTAAATTCTAGCATGTTACAGAGTATCTTATGACTTTGTCTTGTCCAGCTTATTCCAGGATCAGTCATACCTATATTTGTAGAAACACCTATATTGTGTAGTTCTATTTTTTGTGTGTGTGCAATTTTATTTTACTTTTCTAGAGACAAGGTCTCCTTTGTTGCCAAGGCTGGAGAGCAGTGGCACACAAATAGCTCACTAAAGCCTCAAACTCGGGGGCATGAGCAATCAATCCTTCCTCCTCAGCCTCTAAGAGTAGCAGGGACTGCAGGTTTGCACCACCACACCTGGCTAATTTTTCTTGTTTCAGAGATAGGGTCTGGCTATGTTGCTCAGGCTGGTCTGGAACTCCTGGCCTCAACCAATCCTCCACCTCAGCACCCCCATTGCCGGCATGAATTTTTTTAGGAGGGAGGGGCCTCACAAAAGGCTACATACTGAAATTCTAACATTTTTCATGCCTGAATCATTTTTGCAGTGGTATGTGAATGTAATCCCCTTTGATTTAACCTCAACTCATTAGCTGTAATAATCTATTCAGAACTTAATTGCTCATTCAGTTCTTTTGCTGAATTTATGTTAATCAGAATATCCCAATATATTCAAGCTATACCTACAGTAGCATTTTGTGTATTTGTAAAAACCTCAGAACAGCTGCCCTATAGTATTTTGAATAACTGCTTCTGTCAGTTATGTGATACAAATTTTTTTTGAGACAGAGTCTCACTCCTTTGCCCTTGGTAGAGTGCTGTAGCATCACAGCTCACAGCAACCTCAAATTCTTGGGCTCAAGTGATGCTCTTGCCTCAACCTCCCAAGTAGCTGGGACTACAGGTGCCCACCACAATGCCCAGACTTTTTTTAGAGGTGGGGGTCTTGCTCCAGCTCAGGCTGGTCTTGAACATAGGAATTCAGGCAATCCACCTGCCTAAGCCTCCCAAGTGCTAGGATTATAGGTGTGACCACCACGCCTTTTCCTGCTTTATAAAAATTTTATTCTGAGGCTAGGCACAATGGCTCACACATCTAATGCCAGCACTTTGGGAGGCCATGGCAGGAGGGTCACCTGGGGTCAGGAGAGACCAGCCTGGGCTACATAGTGAGAATCCATATCAAGAAAAAATTTGAAAAAACAATTAGCTAGTCATGGTACAGAGAATCACTTGAGCCCAGAAGTTGGAGGCTGAAGTGAGCTACTGTCATGCTACTGCGGTCCATCCCAGGCAACAGAGAGACTGAAAAAAGAAACTTTTAAAAATTTTGAGATTATTGTAGATTCACATGTGGGTCATATGAAATAATATGGAAAAATCCCATATACCTCCACTTTGTTTTTTCCAATGGTAACATCTTGCACAACTATAGTAAAATAGCACAACCAAGAAACTGACATTGATATAAATAACTGACATTCATATTTTACCAACTTTACATGTATGCATTTGCCTGTGTATATTTAATTTTAAGAAATTTAATCATGTACAGAAGATTTATGAGAATACCAGTACGGCGGTCAATATACAAATCAAGAATACAAGTCAAGGGTGGTGCCTGTGGCTCAGTGAGTAGGTTCAAACCAGTGGTAGGTTCAAACCTGGCCTTGGCCAAACTGCAACAAAAAATAGCCTGGTGTTGTGGCAGGCGCCTGTGGTCCCAGCTACTCAGGAGGCTGAGGCAAGAGAATCACCTAAGCCCAAGAGCTGGAGATTGCTGTGAGCTGTGACACCACAGAACTCTACCAAGGGCGACAAAGTGAGATGCTGTCTCTTAAAATAAAAAAAAAAAAAAAACATACAAGTCAAGAAGAAAAAGTTCTATCACAAATATCCCTTGTGCAATGCTTTAATACCCACAGCCTTTTCCCTTCTCACTTTCTTAACCTTTGTCAACCTCTAAGCTGTAATTCACTCCTGTAATTTTGTCATTTAAAGAGTGTTAACATAAACAGAATCATACAGTATATGACGACCTTTTGAAATCTTTTTCTGCTTAGCACAACTCTCTTGAGATTTATCCAAGTTATTGAGTGTATCAGTTCCAAATGGTACAGTAACAACCTCCTAAAAAAATCTGCTCCTCCCTGGATGAGAACACTTGCAAAAACTGTTGAAATAAACTTATTCAAACTCTGGAAATTAATGCAACATTCCAAGGAGTGCTTATCTAAGAAAAACACTTGAATCTCTGTAAGACCCTGTGGCTCAAGGACTAGGGCACCAGCTCCATATCCATATACCGGAGGTGGTGGGTACAAACCTGGCCCCCACCCAAAAACTGCAAAAAAGAAAAGAAAAGAAACCCTATGACTTGCTCTAATCTTTTACACCTTTCCTCAGGTCCAAGGAGGGTTTGAAATGCAACAGCTTCACTTCTGTAGCAGCTGTAAAAAACAGCAGCTTAGCAGCCACACAAGAAGGCAGAATAAATTTGGAATTCCCTAATAGTCCCATTCCCAAAGAATTGTAATTAGTTGATCTGTCTGACAGCTCACTAGAAATCTCAATTATTATGTTTCATTATTTGAGCTATTTCAGAGTACCCTCTGCGCAAACAGCTTGATGTACAAGGTATTTTATATACATAAAAAAAGTGATATAATTTAAAAAAACAGATAAATTGGACTTAATCAAAATTAAACTTTTGTGTTTTGAATGATACCATCAAGAAAGTAAAAACAAAGGGGGGGGGCGGGCAGAGTGGCTCATGCCTATAATCCTAACACTGTGGAAGGCCAAGGTAGGTGGATTACCTGAGCTCAGGAGTTCGAGATCAGCCTGAGCAAGATGA
>NW_003852435.1:641784-649987 GCF_000181295.1 Otolemur garnettii
AAAAAAAAGGGGGCTGGGCACAAGTGGCTCACACCTGTAATCCTAGCACTCTGGGTGGATTGCTTGAGTCAAGTAGTTTGAGACAAACCTGGCCAGAGCAAAACACACCCTCCCCACCACCACCACCACCCCCAAAAAATAGAAACAGTAGATTGCATGGCACTCTACCCAGGCGACAGAGTGAGACTTTGTCTCCAAAAAAATAAAATTACAAAACCCTCCCACACAATAGGAGAAAAATATTTGCAAATCATATATATAGTAAGGGATTTGTGCCTAGAATATGTAAAGAACTGATAACTGATATAATTCAACAATAAAGACAAGTACTCAATTGAAAAATGGAGAAAAGATTTGAACAGACATAATTCTTCAAAGAAAATATACAAATGGCCAACAAGCATATGAAAATATGCTGAACCCATCAGACGCAAATGAAAACCAAAAGCAAACCAAAAAAACCCCAGAAAATAAAATGCGTTGGCAAGGATATGGAAAAACTGAAATTCTCATACCTACTAGTAGGAGTACAAAATGGTACATCTGCTTTGCAAAACAATTTGTAATTCCTCATTAAGTTGAACGGAGTTGTTATTTGACCCAGCAATTCCCTCCTACGTATATACCAGGATATCTACCTAGGTATCCCTAGAAAAGGTATATATACCTACATATATAACAAAAAATAACTGGTACACGAATGTTCATAGCAGCATTTTTTTATAACCAATTTAAAAAAAGAACAAAAGATCAATATGGATGCAATGGAAAAATCTTATTTTTCCATAAAAAGAGTAGAGTTCTGATGCATGCTATTGATACAGGACAGGCGACTCCCCAGCCAGCGGTGGAGCTGAGGGGCGGACCCGCAGCCTCCAGGCCGTGTTGGTGGTAGCTGACAGCAGAGGAACTAGCAGGCTGTAGGGTAGGCAAGGTGGCCCCTAGGAGGCTCCAGTAGCTGGAGGGGCCAGACAACTGCTGGGGAGACACCAGCACCTTAGGTCTCCCTCCCCTTGTACTTGCAGCTGAACGGGGAACCCCCCCATTTCCTAGGCCCGGTCAATTTCATATAAATTTCTTAGGCCTAGAAATGATAGGGATTGTAGCCATTCGTTTGCTACAGAGTCTCTGCTAAATGTAACTACAGAAGACCTCATGCAACTGTATATACCTCTGGACAAAGAACCTAGAGAAAGGGAGAGCGAGAGCTTTTTGTTTGTATCTCTGCTAGGAGCTTTGGTGTTTCTGTATTCTTTTCTGTAAATAAATCCTGTCTTACCACTGATCTGTGGTCAGTGGATTCATTCTTAGAATCACCGAAACCAAGAACCTACTGAAGACGAAATTCCAGTATCACCATCACTTTCATGAACCCTGAGCACATTATGGTACGTGAAAGAAGCCAGAAGCAGAACACATTTTATGATTACATTTATATGAAATATCCAGAATAGGCAAGTGCAGTAGATTAGCGGTTGCCTGGGCTGGGGAGAGACTATATGGAGGGTTAGGTGGGTTTCTTTTAGAAATGATGAAAATGTTCTAGAATTAGTGATGGGTTTTGTACAAATGTCTGAATAGTTAGCTATCTAAATTGTTTTTACCTTATGAATGTACTAGAAACCACAGAGCTGTAAACTATAAAAATCTAAACTCTGGTGGCCAGGGGCAGTGGCTCACCCCTGTAATCCTAGCATTCTGGGAGGCTGAAGCGGGTGGATTACCTGAGCTCAGGAGTTTGAGACCAGCCTGAGCCAGAGAGAGACCCCCGTCTCTAAAAATACCCGGCATTGTGGTAGGCCGTTGTAGTGCCAGCTACTTGGGAGGCTGAGGCAAGAGGTTCGCTCTTGAGCCCAAAAGTCTGAGGTGCTGTGAGCTATAATGCCAGAACACTCTACTGGGGGCAACAAAGTGAGACTCTGTCTCAAAAATAAATAAATAAAATAAAAAATATGTAAACTCTGTGGTGTGTGAATTATATCTCAATAAGACTATTTGTTTTTGAACTGCCATTTATTTATTTGAAACAGAGTCTCACTTTGTCACCCTGGGTAGGGTGCCTGGTATCATAGCTCACAGCAACCTCAGACTCTCGGGCTCAAATGATACTCTTCCTCCAGCCTCCCAAGTAGCTGGGACTATAGGTGCCCGCCACAGTGTCCAGCCAATTTTAGAAACGGTGTCTTGCTCTAGCTCGGGCTAATCTCCAACTCCTGAGTTCAGGAACTCCACCCCCTTGGCATTCCAGAGGGTTAAGATTACAGGCATGACCCACGGCACCCAGCCATTGAACTGTTATTTTTTAAAAAATAGTTCATTCCTTTTTATTGCTGAAGAAGTTTACATAGTATGTATTATAACACTGTTTTAACCATTCACTTGCTGAAGGGCATTTGGGTTCTTTACTAGTTTTTGGCTATTATGAATAAAGCTACAGTTAAATACTTGTTTTTAAAACACACAACTCCCATTTTCATGTTTAATTCACCTAATCCAAGGGAGAATTCTGGAATTGTAATAGTAAACTCTTCCAGCAAAAAATGATAATAATACTTCGTTATTCTTATTAATAAAGACTGTAAGACTCCATTCTTTATCCCTTCACTTTACTCATATGGCCTTAAAGGCAAGATTTCTGATGAGACTGGCTGCTTCTGTGCATCCTATGCTGGGGCAGCCCTTCTCTGCTGTCCAGTATCAGGGCCTCTGGCTTTCTTTCCTATAGAACCTTCCTCATCTGCTGAAATTATTCTGTTTATCATTTTTTCCCCTTCTTATTATCTATCTTCTCCATGAAAATATGCACTTCATTATGAGAAGGAACACATTTATCTTTTTAACCAGTTCCTAACCTAGTACCAGGCATGGAGTCAGTGCTCCAGAAAGAAGAATAAATAAATGTGTTTGGTGCTGGTTTGAATTTCTATGACAAACACCTGCATTTATGCTGTCATCATTAAGTGAATTCTCCAGCTTTGAGGGAGAGCTATTATTACACCTTTTTTTTTTTCTGGTTGTTATAGCAACTCACTGGTCTCCACAGCTACAAGTTAATTCTGATGCAATTATTTCCCCAGACGACCAAACAGTATTTTCAAGTACGATATAATGATGCCATTATAAATCACATTTCTCACACTATAGCGAGGCACTGAGAGGTTTTAGATGGTGGAGGATTAAAAAGGCAAAAAAAAATCTGTTCAAACTAACTGATTATTTTTCTTTCTTTTAGATCTTTTTTTCCCTTTTTCTGGAAAGTCATCACAGCCATCAAACCAATTTTAAAAACCCAGTATGACACATGTCTACTCCCAGCTCGCTCATATTTTTTTCCAAGTTCTCCAACCTTTCTACAGGCACCTGTGAATCCAGCTGGGTTTTCTGTCCAAGTTAGGGAGTTTTGAAACGTAATTGCTACAAGACAAAGAACTCTGAAAAACTCCATCATAGCCTAAATATTTCCTCTTTTTCTTTTCTTTGCCCGTTGCTTAACTTTCACATTAAACTAGCAAATGATAATAGTCTTTAACAAATTAAGATTTGATCTGAAAAGTTCCAATATAAGGTATCCCCCACACACACACATTGTAGGGACAGTGAGACAAGTTTTATACAATGGGATTAGTCATTACAGAAAATAAGACAAGGTTTATCTGCATCATTTAACCAGCCATGAATGTAATTTAAAAGGCAGAGTCTATTTTGTAATAGCAGATGCCCTAAGGAAATCTTACTTGTATATTATTATTATTATTATTATTATTATTATTATTTTGAGACAGAGGCTCACTTTGTCCCCCTGGGTAGAGTGCTGTGGTGTCATAGCTCACAACAACCTCAAACTCTTGGGCTCAAGCAATGCTCTTGCCTCAGCCTCCCAAGTACCTGAGACTACAGGCACCTACCACAATGCCCAGCTATTTTTAGAGATGGAAGTCCTGCTCTTGCTCAGGCTAATCTGGGACTCAAGAGCTCAAAGAGCTCAAGTGATCCACCCACCTCTGCCTCCCAGAGTGCTAGGATTACAGGCGTGGGCCACTGCAACTGGCCTTACTTTTATGTTATGTTCCATTTTCCCTTCTGCAGGTTCTTTAGGTACTAGAAAGATTCCTATTCCATAGCGTATCTTGGAATATACCAGTTCCAAGGTATATCTTTTAATAAATACCTCACTATGCCTCCCTCTGTGCAATTCTGAATGCTTTTCTCAAACATAGAGTTGAAATACCCACCAGTAAACAGTCCCAAAACCTTATCTAAAAAGAAGGTTATATGCAATTGGCTTACCTCCTGGGAGTTGACATTATCAAAACAGTATCCACTCAATATAGTCAGTCATCTTCAAAAAGTACACAGGAGGGAATGCTGTCAAGGAGACAAAGAGAAAGATAAGGAGAAAACATTATATAGTGTATCAAGATTGCAGATTTTCATCTGGGCAAGATGGTGCACGGCTATCATCTCAGTTGCTTGGGAGGCTGAGGTGAAAGGATCCCTTGTGCCTAGAAGATCAGCCTGGGCAACATAGCAAGACCCCATTTCTAAGGAAAAAAAATCCCAGATGTTTTTCAAAATATCCCTTAACTCTTGGGATATTTTGATTTATGTATTTGTAAGAATTTCATTTTAGTCCTATAGAAATCTCCATCCTTTTTTATTCTTTAAAATAAACATTGAATGCTATACAATATTAAGATGTCAAACCTTTGAGACAGCTAAACCCAAATATCAGTCTTGCTAAAAATTAAAGATGAAGAAAAAACTGCAGGTGGCCTAATAAAATGGAAGGTTTTGCAGGGAAGGATCAGGTGCCCACCATGCAGATCTGGGGATAATTACTTGGTAGAGTCAGTCACCATGTTTCAGGCTTAGTTCTCTACTATATAGAAATTCAAATATTAATACACCTTGATATAATTAGGTTTGGGTACAGAACTAGATTAACCAAACCAACAAGAATCCAATATACAAAAACTATAATACTGATATAGTAACTTATAATTAAAAAATATAACTTTCAAATAGACCAGGTTCCGGTGATCCCTGACCAGCACATTTCTGAAGGTCAAATCTTCATGAGAGATGAATTACTTTAAGGTTGTTTGCTGGGGCTCGGCGCCTGTGGCTCAAGTGGCTAGGGCGCCAGCCACATACACCTAAGGTGGTGGGTTCGAATCCAGCCCAGGTGCACCAAACAACAATGATGGCTGCAACAACAACAAAAAAATGGCCAGGCGTTGTGGCGGGCGCCTGTGGTCCCAGCTACTTGGGAGACGGAAGCAGGAGACTCGCTTGAGCCCAGGAGTTGGAGGTTGCTGTGAGCTGTGGTGCCAGGGTACTCTACCCAGGGGGACAGCTTGAGGCTCTGTCTCAAAAAAAAAAAAAGGTTGCTTGCTGAACATGGGCTCCAAACTCACAGAGTAAATTGAATACCCTTCATTACCATTGTCAAAGTATGACAAACAGATGCATTTGTCTTCCTGGCAGGATTAGATGCCAAAGGGGAATTTTTCTGGACAGAGCTGGATTTAAGTTCCCACAATGGCCCAGTCTTTTATAGATTTCTATGCTGGAACAAGGTTGAGCAAGGTGGCTCACTAATCCTAGCACTCTGGGAAGCGGAGGTGGGTGGATCACTTGACCTCAGGAGTTCAAAACCAGCATGAGCAAGAGCAAGACTCCCATCTCTAAAAATAGCCAAGTGGCTCAGCACCCACAGCACAGTGGTTATGGTGCTGGCCACATGTGCCAAGGCTGGCAGGTTTGATCCTGGCCCAGGTCAGCTAAGCAACAATGACAACTGCAACAAAAAAGTATCCAGGCATTGTGGCAGGTGTCTATAGTCCCAGCTACTTGGGAAGCTGAGGTAAGAGAATTGCTTAAACTCAAGAGTTTGAAGTTGCTGTGAGCTGTGATGTCACAGCACTCTACCTACTGAGGGTAACAGAGTGAGACTCTATCTCAAAAAAATAAATAAATAAAATAAAAATAGCCAGGCATTGCGGTGGTCACCTATAGTCGCAGCTACTGGGGAGGCTGACGCAAGAGGATCACTTGCGCCCAAGAGTTTGGGGTTGCTGTGAGGTATGGCACTACAGCACTCTACCCAGGGTAACAAAGTGAGATTATGTCTCAGAAAAAATTAATTTAATTTAAAAATTAAAAATAAAAGAACAAGGAATATAATCCATCAGATCAACAAGTTAAAAAAAGATCATATCAATTGATATAGATAAAACATTTGACAAATTCCAATATCTATTCTTGATCTAAAAAAAAGAAAAGAATCTCTCAAGAGTGACATCATGGAAAATGGCAGAATAGGAAGATCTAAGAATCAGTTCCTCCACTGAAGCAACTATTAAGTTGAAAAAAAAAAAAAAACCTGACAGAGTCAACTTTTCCAGAATTCTGGAATCTCATCTATAAGATAGCAATAGAGTAATAGAAGTTGTACTTAATAAAGAACAAGACTGCTAAATTTCAGTAAGAAAGTGTTGTGATGTTCTTGTTTACCCACCTACCTTCCCTATTCCCCAGCTTGGCGGTGGCTATGCAGACAGAAGCATGAAGTCCTGGTACACTTCTCTGCTGCTAGGGGGCCAATATGGATCTTGTTCTCAAAAAACTGTGGTGTGCATTTTGATCTGCCTTGCTGTTCCTTGAGTAATCAGTATAAAGGCTGACCTTTGTTTTATCCCTCACTGGGCTGGCACAGCTTCCCAGGAGGCATCTTAATATAGCATTTCATTGTATGTACCACCTGTATATAGCCTCCTGGGGCAGGAGATGGTAGATGGGACAAAGCCTGAGAATATTCCAAGCCTAAGAAGCTGAGAAGGAAGATTTTGAGGGGAATAAGAGCTTTGAAGCACTACTGCATGTACTAGAGAAAGTGAAGTTTAACACATATACAACATATGAGAAACAGGGAAGTACAGTCCATTCACATTAGAAATATTGATATAGGTTCGGCACCTGTGGCTCAAGCGGCTAAGGCACCAGCCACATACACCCAAGCTGGTGGGTTCGAATCCAGCCCGGGCCCACCAAACAATGATGGCTGCAACAAAAAATAGCCGGGCATTGTGGGGGGGTGCCTGTCGTCCCAGCTACTTGGGAGGCTGAAGCAAGAGAATCACTTAAGCCCAAGAGTTGGAGGTTGCTGTGAGCTGTGATGCCACAGCACTCTACCCAGGGTGACAGCTGGAGATTCTGTCTCAAAAAAAGAGAGAAATATTGATATAACCTATCCCCGTGGACTTTATTTTATTTATTTTTTGATTCTGCAATTTTATTTTATTTTATTTTATTAAATCGTAGCTGTGTACATTAATGCAATCATGGGATACAATGTCCCTGAAGATTTTAAATAAATTGTCTTACTTATGCTCAAAGAGTTAAAGGAAACTACAGACACAGGAGTAACAGAAACCTAGAAAAGAACTTATTAACAAAATGAGAGTATTAATAAAGATACAGAAATTATAAAGTTGAATCAAATAAAAACTCTGGAGCCAATAAGTACAGTAACTGAAATGAGAAATTTACCAGGAAAGGCTGGGCACAGTGGTTCATGCCTATAATCCTAGTATTCTGGGAGGCTGAGGCAGGTGGATTGCTTGAGCTTGTGAGTTCAAAACCAACCCGAGCAAAAGAGCGAAACCCCATGTCTACTAACATAGAAAAACAGAGGCAAGAGGATCATTTGAGCCTGAGTTGGAGGTTGCTGTGAACTATGATGCCACAGAACTCTACCCAGAACGATAGCTTGAGACTCTGTCTCAAAAAGGAAAAAAAAGAAAGAAAGAAAGAAAGAAAAGAAAAGAAAAATTTACCAGGAGGTTTCAACAGTAGATTTGAGAAGAAAGAAGAAAAAACTCATCAAACTGAAGAAAGGACTATTGAAATAATACATTCTGAAGAGTGGAAAAAAAATAATGAATTAAAAATGAACTGAGCTGGAGAAACCTCAGGAATACTATAAGTGTAAATCATCCCAACATTCTCTTTATGAGAGTCCAAGAAGTAGAAGAGATAAAGAGAAAGGGACAGAAAGAATATTTGAAGAAATAATGGCCAGAAACTTTCCAATAGGGATAAAATACATGAATCTATAGATCTAAGAAGTTCAACAAACTTCAAATAGGACAAACTCAAAAAGAATTAAACTTAGGGTGGTGCCTTTGGCTCAGTGGGTAGG
>NW_003852435.1:662059-665670 GCF_000181295.1 Otolemur garnettii
CCAGGCGTTGTGGTGGGCGCCTATGGTCCCAGCTACTTGGGAGGCTGAGGCAGGAGACTCGCTTGAGCCCAGGAGTTGGAGGTTGCTGTGAGCTGGGATGCCACAGCATTCTACCCAGGGGGACAGCTTGAGGCTCTGTCTTGACAGAACAAACCACCCCCCACCAAAATAAAAATAAATGAAAATAATTACCAGAGCATGGTGGTGTGAGGTTGAAGGATCAATTTGAGCCCAGAACTTTGATCACACCATTGCACACCAGCCTGCACAACAGAGTGAGACCCAATCTCTTAAAAAAAGAAACATAAGGAGATATTCAGACATTCCCAGACAAATAAAAGCTGAAGTAGTTTATTGCTATTAGACCTTCCCTACAAGGAACGTAAGGGAGTCCTTTAGGATGAAATGAAAGAATTCTAAATGGTAACAGGAAGCTATATGACAAAATCAAGAACTCCAGTAGAGGTAGTTATATAGGTAAATAAAAAAGTCAGTATTATTGTATTTTGGGTTTGTAACTCTTCATTTTTTTTCCTACAGTATTTAAAATGCAAATGTAGATAACAATAATTATAAGTTATGCTTATAATTGGCACAAAATGCACAAATACACCATTTCTGAGAACAACATAAAAGAAAAACAATTGTATAGGAACAAATTTTCTTGGTATCAATTCAAACTGGATTGGTAGGCTCGGTGCCTGTGACTCAAGTGGCTAAGGCGCCAGCCATGTACACCCAAGGTGGTGGGTTTGAATCCAGCCCAGACCACCAAACAACAGTGATGGCTGCAACCAAAAGTAGCCAGGCATTGTGGTGGGCACCTGTGGTCCCAGCTACTTGGGAAGCTGAGGCAAGAGACTCGCTTGAGCCCAGGAGTTGGAGGTTGCTGTGAGCTGTGATGCCACACTACTCTACCCAGGGAGACAGCTTGAGGCTCCTGTCTCAAAACGAACAAAAAAACCCCAACTGCTTGGCATACATTTAGAATGTTAGCTCTAATCAGTAGGATAACCACAAAGAAAATAACTAAAATATATACAGAAAAGATAATGAGGAGGGAATCAGAATATTACAATAAAAAAATCAATCAGACCTAATGTGCATGATGCAATGGTACATTTCAAAACTATTAAGAAATGAGTATAATTATGATAGATGTGTTACTTAGTTCAATGTAAACATTTCACAGTGTATATCGAAGCAGTACCCTGAACCCCATAAATGCATCAATGTACAAAGTTATGATTTAATAAAAAATAATAATAAAATCAATCAAATACAAAACAAGGGATATTTGAGGAAAAATAAGGATATTAAACTGTAGAAAACAATTACAGAATGGCAAAAGTGCTTACTTATTAGTAATCACTAAAAACATAAAAAAAAGAACTCACTGTTGAAAGACAGATACTGATAGAATTATTATTCTTATTCTTATTTTTTTTTTTTTTGTAGTTCTTTTTTGGCTGGGGCTGGGTTTGAACCCACCACCTCTGGCATATGGGGCCAACACCCCACTCCTTTAAGCCACATCGACGCCCCAGAATTAATTTTTTTTTAAAAGCTCATGATCTAATTATATGCTGTTTATAAAACACTCATTTAGGTCCAAAGATACGAAGATATTGAAAGTAAAATTAGGGCTGGGCACTATCACCCACACCTGTAATCCTAGCACTCTCAGAGACTGATGTGGATGGATTGCTTGGGCTCAGAAGTTCAAGACAAGCCTGAGCCAGAGGGAGACCCCAACTCTACTAAAAATAGAAAAACTACACAGATGTTGTGGAGGGTGCCTATAAGTCCCAGCTACTTGTGAGGCTAAGGCAAGAGGATCTCTTGAGCCAAAGAATTTGAGGTCGCTATCAAACTCTTAGGATGCACCCTACCCAGGGCAACAGAGTAAGACTCTGTCTCAAAAAAAAAAAAAAAAAAAGAAAGAAAAAAAGAGAAGAGAAGATAAAAGAAAAGTAAAATGATGGAAAAAGCTAATCCATGTAAACAGTAACAAAAGGAAACCTATGGTGGCTAGTTCAGGCCAAACAAACTAAGTCAAAATTCTTACAGGAAAAAAATGGACGTAACATATTGATAAGAGGGTCAATTTATTAAGATATAACAATTATTTAAAAATACACAGAAATGCCAAAGCCCTATAAAATATAAAGAAAACATTAATGGAATTAAAGGGAGAAATAGTGGCTCAGCACCCATAGCTCAGCAGTTAGGGCACCGGCCACATGCACTGGGGCTGGTAGGCTTGAACCCGCCGGAGCCTGCTAAACAAACAAACAAACAACAATAACACAAAAAATAGCCAGGCGTTGTGGCAGGTGCCTGTGGTCCCAGCTGCTTGGGAGGCTGAGGCAAGAGAATCACTTGAGCCCAAGAATTTGAGGTTGCTGTGAGCTATGACATCATGGTACTCCATCCAGTGCAACAAAGTGAGACTCTGTCTAAAAAAAAAAAAAAACAACAAATAAAACAGTGAAAAGACAACAGAATGAGAGAAAATGCTTGTAAATCATATATCTGATCAGGTCTAGTATTTAGAATATATATAGAACTTTTACAACTCAACTGCAAAAAGACAAAAACAACAATTTAAAAATGGCCCCAAGCTGCAAATTCACACATTTGGTGTATAAGCTTGGCTGAGGAGCCAGTGGAGTAAAACTACCATCTGTGGCATTCTGACTTAATGCCTCGAAGTCAAACTCCCCACCCAGGCAGAATGCTAAGGACAGCCAGTCTCTGCCAGAAGTTTTACAAGATTTTTTTCAGTTTGTATGTTCATTTTTAAAAATATTTTTATTTTTATTTCAGGTCAATGTGAAGGTATGAACAACTAGGTTATAATATTTGCATATATTGTTGATCACAGCTCAATTTACAATTGCTAAGATGTGTAAACAACCTAAATGCCCATCACCCAGGAATGGACTAATAAACTGTGGTGTATGTATACCATGGAGAACTCTTCTGCCGTAAAAAAAGATGGAGACTTTACATCTTTTGGATTAATCCGAATAGAGTTGAAACACGTTCTTCTTAGTAAAGTATCACAAGAATAGAAAAGCAAATATTCAATGTACTCTATACTAATATGAAGCCAGTAGATGATCTAATTCATGCCCACAGAGGAGAAAAACTCAATTAAATTCAAGTTGGGGGGAGGGGGAACAAGAGAGAGGAAAAGGGGGGAGGGGAGAGGATTGGTGTGCTCACACTTAATAGGCACTATGTAAGGGTATGTGGCACAAGTTTGGGGTGCGGGACACCCAACTATGAGAGGGACTCTGCCTAACAAATGCTGCTCAGGCTGGTCTCGAACTCTTGAGCTAAAGCAATCCTTCCTACTTGGCTTCCCAGAGTGCTAGGAGTACAGGCATGAGTTACTGTGCCTGGCCTGTGCTTTCCTTCTTATCCTTTCCCCTGATATAGAGCAGAATATTCAATACTGATTATTAATTTGTTGTTGCTGTTGTTGCTTTTACTCTGTCAATTTTCCCCTTTCTTGGGTTATAATGTGTTTTGAAACAATCATATTTTGAGTTCATGTATTTTGTATTCCTTTTTTTTAAATGGTGGAATTTTTTTTTTTTTTT
>NW_003852435.1:666126-668114 GCF_000181295.1 Otolemur garnettii
CCCAGGCTGGGGATTCGAACCCGCCACCTTAGGTGTATGTGGCTGGCGCCTTAGCCGCTTGAGCCACAGGCGCAGAGCCAGGAATTTTTTAAATGACATCTGTTGCCATACTATGAGACATAGTCTATCGTCATTTTGCCCCATTTCATGCAAAGCTTAATATTCACACACATTTCTTTGGGAAAAATATAGCACTCAAAGTCCTAACTTTGCCATGGTTAATGATACTTTATACAAAGGATATAAATGTCATTTATTAATCTTTTATCATTAAATTTTACTACTTTTTTCTGAAATAGTGGATAAAAACTTGTCTCATTTAACTTAAAGGTTATAATATTGTATTATACATATATATATTACATGATATATAATATATAATATTACACGATATCATGTGACACATATATAATATATATTATATTACATATTATGTAACACCTAATATCATGTAATATAATATATAATGGTATATATATATATATATATATATAGGGTGGCGCCTGTAGCTCCGTGGTTAGGCCACCAACCACATACACTGAGGTGGGTCCAAACCCATCCCTGGTCAGCTAAAACATCAGTGACAACTGCAACAAAAAAATAAGTAGCCAGGCGTTGTGGCAGGCACCTGTAGTCCAGCTACTTGGAAGGCTGAGGCAAGAGAATCGCTTAAGCCCAAGAATTTGAGGTTGCTGTGAGCTGTGATGCCATGGCACTCTACCAAGGGAAATATAGAGAGACTCTGTCTCAAAAAAAAAGTACATATGTATTGTATAATTATATAATGTATGATTATTATATAATATCAATGTATAATTATATGTAACTTTATGGATGCTAATAAATAATAGGTAATATAATATGTGTAATACTATGTTATTATAATATATACATACGTACCACATGAACTTGTTTCTGCAAACACTTGACCTTTAGCAGCCGTCTCACCCCAGCACTTTGTGTCTTCCAGAAGTAGCACACGTACAGTACAAATGATCCCTAGTCTGGGACCATGACTTTAAATAGAAGAGAACTTCATCTATCACTTGGTGTCAACAGAAGTCCAGAGAAGGACTGATATTTGTGTTTGGAAAATAGCAATCTGTCCCCAAGAACACTTCCATCAACACACCCTTCTCTGCCAAAGTTATTCCTGCTTGGTGCCTTTTTCATAAGTGGATCTAGCTTCGTCCTCATTTGGCAAGGTAGGAAAGAGAGAGTGGTGGACAGATGGCTATAATCCAGGGCACAGGATGAGTAATGGATTGAGAAATACCCTTAAAAAAAAAAGTACCTGTCTATAGAGACCAGAGACCTACAGGGAATGAACAGCAGCTGTTGAAGGCATGTGGCTTAGTTCCGATTTTCAGCTATTATAAAAACCTTAATGCACAAGTTTTTGTGAGAACATAAGAGTTTATTTCTCTGGGATAAATGCCTAAGACTACAGTTGCTGGGCTGTGTGGTAATTGCATGTTTAGTTTTGAAAGAAAATGCCAAACTATTTTTTTAGCCATCCTGATGGATATAATGTACACTGTTTCTAGGTCAAAGGGAGGTATGAAGGCCTCCACATTTAGATAATCAAACAGACTATTCAATTCAGATGGGGCTTTTTATACACTGCCTGTAGATTACAGACAGCCTTTGCTCTCAAGTTCATGAATACAGAATGACACACTTATTAGTATTCCTGAATCAGTTTTATTTCTAAGTGTAAAAAACAATAGAGAATTCAGAGTTAAAATTTTGAGACGTAAGATCTAAACCAAAACAAATACCTTACGTTGCAGTTTAGTCAGTAAAACTTCTCACTTGTATTTGATTATTTAACAGAAAATAGAGTGAGGTTGTACATTTGGTGAATTTTGACTATACGTGTAATCATAGTGGAAATAATTTACTAAACAATTATTGTATGCCAGGCACTGCTCTAAATAATTTCTTTCTTTCTTCTTCTTCTTTTTTTTTTTTTTTCAATTTTTTTG
>NW_003852435.1:669841-677768 GCF_000181295.1 Otolemur garnettii
GAGGCAGGAGACTTGCTTGAGCCCAGGAGTTGGAGGTTGCTGTGAGCTGTAATGGCACTCTACCCAGAGGGACAGCTTGAGGCTCTGTCTCAAAAAAAAAAAAAAAAAAAAAGAAGGGAAATCCTGGGAGAGCTTGTTCTGGCACCTTGCATAGAAACAGACTACTTCCTGAAGTCATGTACAGTACTTGTCCTGTGGGTCTTGAGAGAGCAGTCCATTTGTATTATAGTCTGCCTCAGAGGTCTACCAAAAGAGCTTCAATTTTTTTTCTTTTTTTTGCAGTTTTTGGCCGGGGCTGGGTTTAAGCATGCCACCTCCAGTATGTGGGTCTGGTGCCCCACTCCTTGAGCCACAGGCACTGCCCTGAAAAAGCTTAAATTTAAGGCATCCAGTTGGGGTAGATTTCCACGGAGAGTGTCTTGCATTTTTACAATCAGGAAACACGACTTACGTGCTATTCTCCATGTAGTCTTGCAGCAGTGTTGGTGGTTAGGAACACAGAGTTAAGTTCTCTTCCTCTTGGATTCTTGGATTCAAGCTTAGTGTTTTGGAGGTGTCTTTTCCAGATTAAGTGTCCGATTTGAAAGGCTGTGGTGAGAAAGACATCTGACCTTTGGTGATCACTAGAGTACTGAATTAGGGCTTTGGTAGTATTCAAGGATATTGGGTTGCATCAAGTTAGGGTCACATAAGGTCCAGGTGAGGTAGACAATCTTCACTGGCCTGCTAGTAATTATTTCACAAGAGAATAAACAATGTTGACCGGAGGAGAGGAGTCAATGATCATCAGTCCTAAGTGTAAGATTTTGGCCAGGTTGAGTTTCTTGAATTTGGCTAGCTTGAATTCAAGAGTATGGTTGGCCTGATTTATTCTTCCAGAGGACCGAGCATGGTAAGGAGAGTGCAGCTTTTGCAACAGCAGTAATACTTGCTGAAGATCTTGAATAACCTTACCACTAAAATGAGCTCTTCTCTTGCAAGAACAAGGGGATCATCAAGGGGGTGAAATTCTTTCTGGTTACAGCTTAGCTACAGTGGTAGCAGCAGTCTGTTTGCAGAGAAAAGCTTCTAACCATGCTGAAAACATGCCAACCCATGGACCCATGAGATTTCAACAGTTAAATAAAATATATATTCCAACGAAGATAAGGAGCAGAGAGAGTTCTCATTCCTGCCCCACCTTTATATGCTGACCAGGACTATGTTTCTAGCAAGTCAGGCAAGGTGAGGCTAACTGCTCAATATTAGGACATCTCCAATAGTATTCACAGTGGGAGGAGATCTTTTAAGATTTTCCTCACCACGATGGGTAATCTTATGGAGGCTAAGGACTAAATT
Source organism: Otolemur garnettii (assembly GCF_000181295.1). Classification (NCBI taxonomy): domain Eukaryota; kingdom Metazoa; phylum Chordata; class Mammalia; order Primates; family Galagidae; genus Otolemur; species Otolemur garnettii. The sequence goes on from NW_003852435.1 coordinate 671,180, forward strand.
TTGGGAGAGGGACCAAGCAGTTGTCTGAGTTCTTCTTCTACCAAAAAAGGGGTATCAAAGTCTTTGAGAAGAGTTTTCATGATGTCAGGGTGAGGAAGGATTAAAGATGTGTGATGGTGACAGTCATGAGGTTGTCCTTCAGAGGAAAGAGGAGGAAGAGTAGGTAGGCAGACTGAGGTTTGCCCAGTGGTGGATAGTGCTGTGAGGGAGACAGCGGTAGGATTTCACAGAAGGGGAGTATGGAAGCAGAAAGGTGTTGGGTATTCTCAGTGAGTTGTGAAGTGTGAACTGGTTTGGGTACCAAAATAAGTAGATGATGTAAAACTAAGTCAGCTCTGATGGTAGCAGCAACTTTACACAAAAAAGGGGGGGAAAATGCCTGAGCCATTGGGTCCAAAGGAAGCCATAGTACCCATCAGGCCTCTAGGTTTCATCATCTTGGGCCGTGTACCTGCAAAGTATTTTTTTTCTTTCTATGTATAAAAAGAATGACCCAAGAGTCCGAGGGTGGGACAGGAGGTTAGAGAGGGATATAGGGTTTTGAAATGTGGACATGAGTATACATAGTTGCATGGGGCCCTCAGAAGTTACATTTAGCAAGGCTCAGTAGTTACATTTAGTGGGACTTGGTAGTTACATTTAGTGTGTCTAGGATATCATGTCTGGGACATCTTGTCTGAAACATGTCTGGGTCATGTCTAGGTCCTCAATGAATGGCTACAATCTCTTTTCATTCCTAGGCCTAAAAAATGGGGGTTTACTGTTCAGCTATAAGTGCAAGGGGAAGGAAACCTAAGGTGCTGGTGTCTCCCCAGTGGCAGGGGTTGGGGGGGCTGCCTACCCTCCAGCCCACTGGTTCCTCTGTCGCTGAACGCTGACACTGCACCAACACCACCAAGGTGGAGGCAGCTGGTCTGCCCCCAGCCCCTAGCTCCACCAAACTGGCTGGCTAGGGTGCCACGTGTCCTGTATCAACTCTCCCTCTCTGAGTAGAAACTTTAACTGCTATTAGGGGAAGAGGATGACTCGATCTAACTGCTTTCTGCTGAATCGGGTGATGATAGGACTGGGCAGTTAGCGTTTCTCTGGAGGGAGAGCGATCCCGGAGTCCATGATAGAATCAGGTCTTGGTGGCTCGGCACCTGTAGCTCAAGCAGCTAAGGCACCAGCCACATTCACCAGAGCAGGTGGGTTTGAATCCAGCCTGGGCCTGCCAAACAACAATGACAACTACAACCCCCCCCCCAAAACAAACAAACAAAACATTGCCAGGCATTTTGGGGAGCATCTGTAGTCCCAGCTACTTGGGAGGATAAGGCAAGAGAATCACTTAAGCCCAAGAGTTTGAGGTTGCTGTGAGCTATGATGCCTCAGTACTCTACCCAGGGTAACAGCTTGAGGCTCTGTCTCTAAATAAATAAATAAATAAGAATCAGGTCTTGGACTGGAACCATCTTTACTGTGTGTGGCTTGATGACATTTCTGGAAGACACAAATCTGATTAGCCCATTAAAAGGCAAGGGTAGAACAGTGAGAGGAGGGGAATAATTACAGTGTCAGGTTAGAAGAACAAGTCAGTGATATTAAAAAGAAAACTGTATTAACACTTTCCTTGCTGTCTCCTAAACAGCAACTTTATATTTTCTTTAGCCTCACAGGTGTGGGTGGACTATGGTTGATTCTCTTCATGGTCTGCTTCTGTAGAAGGTGGTGGGTTTCGGGATTTTACTTGTGAATGATGCATCCAGGAATCTATTCCTATAACTTTAACAGCTGTAGAAGAAGACAAGATAACAGAAAAGGGACCTTCCCAAGTTGGGGTTAGGGAAGGTGAACTGGAGGGAAGAGTTTTGATCATGACCAGATCTCCAGGAGAGAAAAGCTCCTTTAGTGTTGAAGTGAAAATGTAATTGGGAAGTTTTTAAGGCTTTGTTGAAATTTAGCTAAAGAAGTAATATGTTTTACTAATCCTGTAGTTTCTTGATCTAATAATAAATTGTTAGTTAAATAGGGTCTTCCATATAATAATTCAAACGGGCACAACCAAGTTTCTGAGGTAAATTTCTTATTCTAAGGAGAACAATGGAAAGCAATCTAGTCCAAGGGAGATGAATTTCCTGAGTTAGCTTTCGTAACTGTCCTTTGGTTTTATCATTGATTTTTTTCTACCTTCCCTGAGGATTGGGGCCTCCAAGAGCAGTGTAGGTGATATTTTATGCCCAGGGCTTTAGATATTCCCTGTGTAACAGCTGCCTTGAAGCCCGGCCCATTATCACTTTGCAAACTCCAAAGGAGTCCAAACCTAGGGATAATCTCATGTACTAAAGCCGGTACAACTTTAGGGCCTTTTCTGTCCTACAAGGGAATGCTTCAACCCAATTAGGAAAAGTATCCACAAATGCCGGTAAATATTGTATACCATGTGCCTTAGGGAGGTGAGTGAAATCCATTTGCCAATCTTCACCTGGATATTTATCTTGTTTCTGTATACCTGGGGGAGCTAGATGGTGATTTGAAGGATTGTTTCTCTGACATACCTCACAGGTCCGTGTTATCTGTTTTATGGTTTCCATTCTAGGGTGACCAGGCACTCTTCTTTGAGTATTTTTCTAGCTATTTTACTATATCCAGGAATCTGGAGTCTGCAAAAGCCTGTAATTCCTAGGAAGCCTGAAAGTTGTCTGAGTGTGCAAAGTTTAGGCTGGCCAATATTCGTTCTATTTTTTCTTTGCCCAAGGCTCTCTTCCCCTAGGAAAACTGGAGACCCAAAGAGTGAACTTCAGGCACACATAATTCACATGTGGCACCCCAGCCAGCCTCTGGGGGAGGGCAGACTGGTCGCTTCCACCTTGGCAGTGTTGGTGCAGTGTCAGAGAGCAGAGGAACCAGTGGGCTGGAGGATAGGCAGGGGAGCCCCACAGGAGGCTCCAGTAGCCAGAGGGGCCAGACCACTGCTGGTGAGACGTCAGCACCTCAGGTTTCCCTCCCCTTGTACTTGTGGCTGTACAGGGAACCCCTATTTCCTAGGCCTGGAAATGAAAGGGATTGTAGCCATTCATTCACAATCCAGACACAACCCAGACACGTCCCAGACACGACCCAGACACGACCCAGACACGCTGTCTCAGACATGACCCAGACACGCTGTCTCAGACATGACCCAGCCATGTCCCAGACAGGCTAATTGTAACTACCCAGCCCTGCTAAACATAACTACTGAGGGCCCCATGCAACTGTATGTACCTCTTGACAAAGAACCCAGAGACAGACAGACAGAGACAGAGACAGAGAGCTTTTCTCTCCCAACTTGAGCTTTCTCTTCCTACCGGGAGCTTTGGTGTTTTTGTATTCTTTTCTGTAAATAAATTTGTCTTACCACTGATCTGTGGTCTGTGGATTCATTCTTCAAATCACCGAGACCAAGAATATACTGAAGACGAAATTCTGGTATCACTATTACAGGCGTTAATTGAAATGCTATGGTGTTAAGAGGAACCAGTGGGCATTAGAGGCTTCACTACCTCTTTCTTTTATGTCCTTTAACCTACTGGTAATTCAGAACTATTTCTGTGCTGTCAGCAGGTAAGTGCGTGTTCTATTATGATCCTAGCTACAAATGTGGTTGAGGTGTGTTTCTCTCAAGTTTGTGTAAAGTATTCAGGATCAGTGAAATCCATAGGATCACCGGGCATGGTGGCTCACATCTGCAATCCCAGCACTTGGGAGGCTGAGGTGGGTGGATTGCCATGAGCTCACAGGTTCAAGACCAGCCTGAGCAAGAGTGAAACCCCCGTCTCAAAAAATAGCCAGGCGATGTGGTGAGCACCTATAGTCCCAGGTACTTGGGAGGCTGAGGCAAGAGGATCACTTAAGCCCAAGAGTTTGAGGTTGCTGTGAGCTGTGACGCTACAGCACTCTACTGAAGGTAAAAAAGTGATACCTTGTCTCAAAAAGAAAAGATTCACAGGATCACAGATCTTGTTGTAGAATCACTATGCTTTTACTGCTATAGAAAATATCTTTTTTTTTTCCATTTTGGAAAGAATTTAATTAACGGAATAAAATAGAGGGAGAATGGTCCAGGTGGGGCTCTGGGGAAAAAGAACCCGTCTGAGGCCGATGTCTGCCAGCACACTGGCAAGCCTGAGTGGGCAGCCCTTGGACCTGTCACTGCCGAACCAGCCTTGACAACCACTCTGTACCACGCCACAGTTTCCTTACACACACTGGTCATTAGGTACAGATAGCCAAAAAAGCAAACAATTGCAGTTTGTTATGAAGTGGATTTTAGCTCTCTTATGCTGGCTCGGCACATTCATACATGCAAAGCAAGGAGGTTTCAAAGGCTTCACCAAACAGTTACATTTTGGCAAAAAGAGAGAATAAAAATCTAAAATTCATTAGCAGGATCAAAGCCACTAAAGTGAAAATGGTGTATTTTCTCAACAGAATGGAGAAGTTAGGTACTATGACTGCAATCTTCAATCCACTCAGTAGAATGCTGTCGCATCTTAGTTCACAGCAACCTGAAACTCTTGGATACAAGCGATCCTCTGGCCTCAGCCTCCCAAGTAGCTGGGATTACGGGCACCCACCATAATGCCCAGCGGTTTTTTAGAGATGGGGGTCTCACTCTTGCTCAGGCTGGTTTCAAACCTCTGAGCTCAGGCAATCCACCCACCTCGGCCTCCCAAGCGCTGGGATTACAGGTGTGAGCCACCATGCCTAGCCGTCTTTTCTTTTTTTCCTAGTCGCTGCCATCTTCTCCCCAATTCAGGTCAAAGTTCATAGCAGCAATGCACAAAGTCCTCTGTCAAGCCAGTGTTGTCTGCTTCCAGGGTCAGAGGTCAGGTTCAGTCAGTCTGAAGAATCATGGGAGGATGTTCACTGTCTTGAAGAGGCCTAGGGTGCTGGTTTCATCCTCCAGACAAGCACCACCCACGGCCCCCAGGTCATCTCTGTAGGCTTGGAGGTTTGTGTCATGCTCCTTTCAAAGTCTTGTCCAAGACGAAGACACCTAAATACCTTTGCTACATCTGTACGGTATGTCTGAGTTACTAATGGGCAGTCATGAGAGGCAGAGTCAGATTTCACTGGCCGTCTCCATCCTGCCATCCAACCAGTGCTGCTTCATGAGGGCACACTCATCCCTTTCCTGGGGGTCCAGGTTGTACACATGTAGGTACCAGTCAGAGGCTCCCACCAATAACTGGGGGATCTTCTGAATTGTGAACAGTGAACAGATGTTTTTGTGGCCACAGAAGGGTAAGTGGACTGTGGCAAAGGCTCTGCTCTGGTTGAACATTTCTGTCACTTGAGAAGGCAAGTGGCTAGTGGAGGCCATGAGCACCTTGTCAAAGTACCCAGTCCAAGTGGTGGTTTCCTCTGGAGGTTTTTCCTTCACAGTTTAGTTTGAAGATGTGCACAGTGTCAGCACTGCTAGACGCAGAGAGGAACATGCCATCCAGGCTGAAGGCCAAGGAGCAGATGCTAACACACCTCTTAACTCCTCTCCGGAATTCACAGAGTTTTTGTCCCTCTGGAATGGAAAATACCCTAATCACGGTCCCCTTCCCATAACCAGTGGCAAGTTTGGTTCTATTTGCATCAAAAGTCAATGAGGACTAAAGGACTCTAAAGGACTGTCATGAGCCTGGATCATGTTTGCAGCTCTCAAATTAATCGTATTGAAGACCTGCACCCACCTCTCCAGTGGTTGTACTCCCTCGGGATGCCAAGGAACAGTTGTTATTGTTTATTGACGGTGCACACAAGCCTGCAGGGTTTGGGGGGGGGGCGGGGCGGTCTCTCTGATCGTATGCAGTCCTTCATGTCCTGGATGTTGTGTATCTACAGAGACTTTTCCAGGCATACTATCAGCCTCTGCTAAACTTCACAGGCGGTATCATGTTGGAGTAGCTGTAGTTGCAAATCTCTGTTCTCTTCTGAAAGTGGCAAACATTTACCTTCCCAGGGGCTTTCAGGCTGGGAAGGCAATGGCCACTCAGCCGCTTAAGAACAACCTTTCCAAGAGGCACACAACTTCAGTATCACTGCATTCAAAGACCTGTTCCAGCTTATCCACAGAAGAAAGGGAGAAAAAATTATAACCAGACTTACTACCAACAGGTAGGGACCAGTATACAGCGAGACGACAGGGACCAGTTGCTCTTGGTGCCCTTTTCACTGCTGTGTTTTCCTGGTTGAAGTTGGCGAAGAGCAACTGGCCAGCAGCAGCTTCCCCACTCTGGCTCTCCAGGTTCATGGCTGGGTGCACTGAGGGCGCTCAGAGTTGGTGCCAAGCGGGAACCCCATCGTCTCCTGGGTCGCTGCCACTCGCTGTCCAGCAATCCTATGGAAAATATCTTAAAGAGATATCCTTTCTGTTCTTGACCAGAGCAGGATAGTGGATTACTGCAGGCTTCATTTTAACATGCAAAGATATCAAACTAATAATTTTCTGTGCTAAAAGTCCAATACTGATTTGATTATTTAGTATGTTTGTTTCATTATACTTAGTCTTCTAATTTTTTTTTTTTTTTTTTTTTTTTGAGACAGAGCCTCAAGCTGTCCCCCTGGGTAGAGTGCC
>NW_003852435.1:677866-679444 GCF_000181295.1 Otolemur garnettii
TTTTGGTTGCAGCCGTCATTGTTGTTTGGCGGGTCCGGGCTGGGGATTCGAACCCGCCACCTTGGGTGTACATGGCTGGCGCCTTAGCCACTTGAGCCACAGGCACCGAGCCAGTCTTCTAATCTTCTAATAAACTTTACATTATTTGCTGCCATAAGCCCTGTTTTTTGACTTTTGTTCTTGGTTTTTTTTTTGAGACAGAGTCTTGCGCTATGCCCTGGGTAGAGTGTGGTGGCATCCTAGCTCACCGCACCTGACCTAAGCTCTGTAATTTTTGAATTTTAATTTTTATAATATAAAAGTGATTGGATAGAAATTTTGAGATAGATATGCTTTGAAGGCATATATTTCCCTATAGAACATTATACTAGATTTCTAAAATGTTAAACTGGTGAGTTTTTTACACAATGTGGCTCCTTTGAAGCCAGGAGATTGAGACCAGCCTAAGCAACATAGTGAAACTCCATCTCTACAAAAAAATTTAAAAATAGGCTTGGCGCCCATATATAAGTGGTTAGGGCCCTGGCCACATGCCCTGGGGCTGGTGAGTTGAAGCCTGGCCTCAGCCTGCTAAACAACAATGACAATTACAACAACAAAAAGAAATAGCTGTGTGTTGTGGTGGGCACCTGTAGTCCCAGCTACTTGGGAGGCTGAGGCAAGAGAATCACTTAAGCTCCAGAGTTTGAGGTTGCTGTGAGCTGTGCTGCCATAGCACTCTACTGAGGGTGACATAGTGAGACTCTGTCTCAATAATAATAATAATAATGATAATAATGATAATAAAAAATAAATAAATAATCAGCTTGGTATGGTGATTTGCACCGGTAGTCCTAGCTGCTAGGGAGGCCAAGGCAGGAGAATCACTGAGCCTAAAAGTGTGAGATTGCAGTGAGCTATGTAATGATGCCACTGCCACTGCACTCTAGTCTAGTCAACAGAGTGAGACCCTGTCTCAAAAAAAGAAAAAAATAAAGTTGGCTCGGTTCCTGTAGCACAGTACTACGGCCCCAACCACATACACCCAGGCTGGCAGGTTCTAACCTGGCCTGGGCCAGCTAGGCAACAATGACAACTGCAACAAAAAATAGCTAGGAATTGTGGCAGGTGGCTGTAACCCCAGGTACTTGGGAGGCTAAGGCAAGAGAATCGCTTAAGCCCAAGAGTTTGAGGCTGCTGTGAGCTGTGACGCCATAGCACTCTACCAAGGGCAACATAGTAAGGAGACTGTCTCAAAAAAAAAAAATGTTGTAACTTGTTTTGTATTTTTGTAGGTTTATATTTTTTGTCTAAACCGAATACATGCTTCATTGACTCTGAGAGCTAATCCTTTTTTTCAGTGGACATGATTATGTAAATTTTTATCCACTGCCTTGCCTTAAAAGTTTTGTTATTCCTAAAATATTTTGGCTTTAAAGTTTTGACATTCATCTTAGAGGATTCTTCAGCAGGAAGTGATTGTTTCTTTACTGTTTTGCGTGGTAATACTGTTTGGAAAACATGTATACACTAAAAATAGTATTTTGTGTGTGTGTGTAGGATTTTTTGTTTGGGTTTAGTTTGGTTTTTTTTTTTTTT
>NW_003852435.1:680285-684772 GCF_000181295.1 Otolemur garnettii
AAAAAAAAAAAAAAAAAGAATGGTTTTGTGTAGCATTAAAATACTATCAGTTTTTTTAAATCACTAAATTTTCTTGATTATCAGCTTAATGACATTTTTTGTATTAAAAGTTGAAGAACTGGCTCAGCACCCATAGCACAGTGGTTACGGCACCAGCCACATTCACTGAGGCTGGCGGGTTCAAATCTAGCCCGGGCCAGATAAGCAACAATAACAACTGCAACAGAAAAATAGCCAGGCATTGTGGCGGGCACCTATTGTCCCAGCTACTTGGGAGGCTGAGGCAAGAGAATCGCTGAAGCACATGAGTTTGAGGTTGTTGTGAGGTGTCACACTATGGCACTCTACAGAGGGTGATATAGTGAGATTCTGTCTCAAAAAATAAAAAGAAATTAGTGGATGATGGAATCTGGGGCCAGGAGTGAAAGTATGTTTCCTCTAATAGTAACATAAATGGCTATTTCATTATGGTGTTTGTGTTCTGTCCTTTGTAAATCATGTTTCAAACTGCTTTTCCATTACTATAAGAGAAAGTCCAGAAATAGAAACTAAATCCCACGGAACTGACATTGTTAAATATACACAAATATATACATGATAAACGACCAGTTGCTTATGGTCTACCCAGTTCAAGTATTCCTTAGTCTTTGTTCACTGAGATGATCATTCCTCTTCAGTGGGTTATCCTCTCATGACAAAGCTAACTTTTTTACACCTTGGCAGAGTACAGAGGGCTATGTTCCGGGGTTGAGAACTGAATTTTTGAATGAAGTACAGTGAGACGAAAAGAGACAGAGGAAGACACAAAGCACTAAAATCAGAAAACAATGTTTTCTTAGCCATTTTGATTGGCAGTTTGAAGAGTCTGCAAAACATTTATATTTAACATCATTTTTAGTGAAATAAAATCTGTGCCCTAGCAGCATGTGTTCCTTCAAAAGGACAAAATGTGCTTTAGTGACCTAAGGGTAAATTTTGTTCATTTTACTTCAGAGATATTATCAGCAGTGCACTTAAAGCAAAGCTATTTCTCGTTAGTGTCATTGTTTTGGCCAACCTTTTTCTTCACCATTAACTTCTTGTTGATCGCTGTTTGTTCTATAAGGTTGGAACATGACAATACTTATTTCAGCCAGATTTCCCATCTACAGAGATACTGCTGTATCTCAACCTTTGAGTTAAAGTTTAGGCTAGCTTGGGTGCTCCTGCCTGTCATCCTAGCACTTTGGGAGCCACAACAGGTGGATTGCCTGAGCTCAAGAGTTTGAGACCAACCTGAGCAATTTAAAACTAAAAATGTAGAAGAGCACCCCTTGCTCTTGCTGAAAATAGAAAAACTAGCCGGGTGTCGTGGTGTGCACCTATAGTCCTAGTTACTAAAGAGGCTGAGGCAAGAGGATCTTTCAAGCCCAAGAGTTTGAGGTTGCTGTGAGCTATGATGATGCCATGGCACTCTACCCAGGAGAACAGAATGAAACTCTGTCTCAAAAAAAAAAGAAAAGAAAAGAAAAGGCTTAGCATAAATAATAGTAATATCTTGATTTACAATGAGATTTTCTTGGAAATTATTTTGGTTATTTTTTTTATATTTGTGAATTAGGGAGTAGATGTTAACCATTATTTCATAGATAGTTACCAATAAAACTGCTACTAAACCCCAGACTTCCTGGCATTTTACTTAAGTGGTTCTGCTAACTATATAAAAGCTTGGTTGTGTAATAAATGACACAATTGGCCATGATGAAATCCCTCTCGACGAGAAAGCACACAATTAATCAGCACATCTTTTAGCAAATACTCAATAAAATGTCATTTTTAGGACGACCATTTGTAAGATTTAGAATGACCTCAATTATCTTTTGTTGTTTTTGTTGTTGTTTTGGTTTTTTGAGACAGAGCCTCAAGCTATCCCCCTGGGCTCAAGTGAATCTCCTGCCTCCCTCTCTCAAGTAGCTGGGACCACAGGCGCTGGTCACAATGCCCAGCTATTTTTTTGGTTGCAGCTGTCCTTGTTGTTTGTCAGGCAGGGCTGGAACCCGCTAGCTCAGGAGTACGTGGCTGGCGCCTTAGGCACTTGAGCCACAGGCACCAAGCCCTCAATTATCTTTTGTAGCTATGTGCCTCTAGTCTGAAAAGTCTCAAAGAGCCCAAATTAGTCTAAATTATTTTAAGGTTAAATGATAAGTGATATTAGGGTTTTCAAAAGGATAAGAGAAAATAATTTAGCCATTAACTTGTCTTTTTTTTTTTTTTCATCTTTTTAAAGATGAAAGTTTATTGAGGGGCGGTGCCTGTGGCTCAAAGGAGTAGGGTGCTGGCCCTACATACAGGAAGTGGCAGGTTCAAACCCGGCCCCAGCCAAAAACTGCCAAAAAAAAAAGAAAGAAAGAAAAAAATAATAAAGTTTACTGAGGAAGAGAAAGATAAGTTTACAAAGCAAGAGTAATATAAAGGTTTACAAAGTAAGATTTGTTGGCCATAGACAAAGGTGCCATAAGAAAAAGCTAAAGCAAGAAGTCTTTTTTTTTTTTTTTTTTTGCAGTTTCTGGCCGGGGCGGGAAACTTGTCTTAATATGAATTAAAGATTGAAGTTTAGTTATAATAGCTCCTTCCCATCATTTTTAGTTGAGCAGTTTTTAGTTTTTTAAAAAATATTCCTACTTTTGGGAGGCTGAGGTGGGAAGATAACTTGAACCCAGGAGTTTGAGGTTGCAGTGAGCTATGATAATGCCACTGTACTCCAGCCCAGGCAACAGAGGGAGACCCTATTTAAAAAAAAAAAATTCTAACTTGTTGAGAATCTGAGGAAATTTTTGTTCCATCTCCACCCCGCCCCTCCCCTCAAAATAGGTGGATGTTCTTAACTTAAACTGTGTTTGGCATTTTAAAGCACATCAGACCCAAGGTAAAAGCACTTGTGATAAGGTCTCTTTTTACCATATATGCTTTAAATCTTCAATATCCCTCATACTATTCTAACTAACTTTCTTTTTTTTTTTTTTTAAGACAGAGTCTCAAGCTGTCACCCTGGGTAGAGTGCCATAGCGTCACAGTTCACAGCAACCTCAAACTCTTGGGCTTAAGGGATTCTCTTGCCTCAGCCTCCCAAGTAGCTGGGACTACAGGCGCCCACCACAATGCCCAGCTATCTTTTTTGTTGCAGTTATCATTGTTGTTTTACCTGGCCCAGGCCAGGTTGGAACCCACCAGCCTGGGTGTATGTGGCCGGCACCCTACTCACTGAGTTATGGACACCACCTATTCTAACTTTAAAGGAACATTCATTATAGCCAATATGATAATGCAGAAAGTATTAAATACCAAGAGATGACATTATAGAAAGTGTGGGTATCAACAGAAAACTCAAGAGAAAAAGTTATTTTCAGAATTATCAAGAAGGTTAAATATATACAAACCAATTGTTTTGTGAATAATAGATATTGTTCATAGCAGTAGCCAAATCTCATAGTGTCACAGGGGAAATAGGTTTTATGCAGATCAGGGAGAAGGGCCTCTTCCTTGACTCTAAGCTGTTTGTCACCTAGATCTATTTTTTTTTTTTAAGAGAGAGCCTCACTTTGTTGCCCTCAGTAGAGTGCTGTGGCATCACAGCTCACAGCAACCTTCAGCTCTTGGGCTTAAGCAATTTTCTTGCCTCAGCCTCCCAAGTAGCTGGGACTACAGGTACCTGCCACAATGCCCAGCTATTTTTTTTGTTGCAGTTCAACCGGGGCCAGGTTTGAACCTGCCAGCCTCGGTATATGAGGCCAGCACCCTACTCACGGAGCCACAGGTTCGTATCTGAAACATAGTAAAACAATCTGTTCTGTGTGGGGTTATCTCCAATGGAGATAGCTTTTTACACTCTCACCTCCAAAGTTAAAATTATTGCTTGGAACTGCTATATCTCAATCGGAAGTACTCTGTAGGGGCAAACTAATCCTTTTTTTTTTTTTTTTCTGAGACAGACTCTCACTCAGTCTCCCTGGGGTTAAGTGCTGTGGCTTTATAGCTCACAACCTCAAACTTTTGAGCTCAAGAGATCCTCTTGCCTCAGCCTCCCAAATAGCTAAGACTACTTGGTGCCCATCACAAAGCCTGACTGTTTTTAGAGATAGGGTCTTGCTCTGGCTCAGGCTGGTCTTGATCTCCTGAGTTCAGATGATCCACCTGCGTCAGCCTCCCAGAGTGCTATAATTACAGATGTGAGCCCCCTTGCTTGGCCCAAACTAATCCTTAATTCTGAGAAAACTATTTAAATCAGATTTATGTTAGGCAAAAAATGATCTTTCAAAATGGATGTTTGTGACGTAAAGAATGAGAAGAGCCAGGAATTTCAGGTGTAAGCAATAGAACTTTAATTTAGACCAGCTTAAGAAAATGAAATAGGCTCAGCCACTGTCGCTCAAGCAACTAAGGTGCCAGCCACATACACCAGAGCTGGCGGGTTCGAATCCAGCCTGGGCCTGCCAAACAACAATGACAAC
>NW_003852435.1:685229-690032 GCF_000181295.1 Otolemur garnettii
TGAAATAGAAGGTTTTGCCTAATGTAACTGAAAACTCCAACAATGACAATTCAGGTCCAGCCTAATCTCGATGTTTTCAGGGCTTTCTTTGTACAGAAAATACATCACAGGATGTTGTCCCTCACTTTATGCATTGGCTCAAACATTGGTTGTGTGTAATAGAGATTCTATGGTTGGTTTAGTTTCTCATATAAAAGTACAATCTGTTAAAAAATCACCCAAGACCAGGCTTTCCTTTAGAGGTATGGACACCATGCTTGCAAAGGGCAGTTACTGATTCTTATCACATTAAAAAGAAACGCTGAGAACAGGACAGTCTCCCGGCAAGCCTAGAGACGTTTTGACTTGGGGACAATCCCCCAAGCAACTCAGTGTTCTGGAATGAGATAAGATTGGTCACTCACTAGTAAGCAGGTGTTAAACATTGATGCTTAGTTATCTTCGTGAGGGTTGTGGGAAAGAACACGTAGGAAAGAGCATGTGGCAATCCCTACACATGCAGCCCTCGTATGTCATTACCCTAACTCTCCACACCTGTTGTGTATAAACTTAATAAATAGCTGTTGCAGACGGGGCTCTGGGCTACCCTGCACTCAAGGTTAGCCCACCTCCCGCAAGCTTGTACTTCTAATCCGTGTCATGCCTGGTTCCTTCCTGCATTGACTGAGACCAGGGCCTTAGGAGGCGCGACATTTCCTGTCTGCCTGTTCTGCTATCTTAAGGATGTTGTCCTGGTCCTGCTGATTCTCCACATGTCCACATTCCAGCAGCAGGAAGGAAGGGGAAGGGGAGGGCATGTATTGTAAAAGAAGTCATGCTGCTTCATGACATTGGCCGGTCTTTCCATGGCCCATCTAGCTGCCAGGGTGCTGGGTCAACATGTATATAGTTAAAATTCAGGAATCCCTTCTTGCATGTGTAGAATGAAGGCAAACACTATTAGGTTACATAGCAACCCATACTACCCTACCTGTGATTTAATTACATGATAGCCAAAGTGATTGCCAGGACACTCAAGACCCACCAGTTTAGAAACCCCAGTGGAAAAAGGCAATGTTTTGTGGTAGTGCTTAAAGAAAATTACAGTCCTCTACCTGTATAGCATAGTGGGTCTGTGGCTATTTCCTGAACTACCTGGGCAGTGACCTCCCTGACATGTGGGAAGGTAAAGGGTTCTGGCAGAAGGAGGTGACCAAGGAGGAGATGGCCAGGCTGAAGACATAACTATTTTGCAAGAAGCTCCTGGCCCTGAGGACCAGGGGTGGGTGGGCATCAGCTAGGGTGTGATGGATGGCACTGACCAGGAGATACAGGTCATGTGAGTCTAGGGTGACAAAATCAGCACTTGAGCCCAGGCGTCCAAAGGTGCTTTTCGTTCCAGGTTGGGCCTGGGCTGACCAGAGACTTACAGTTGGTTATCTGAGCCTCATCATGCTTGAGATGGGTGTGTGGCCTGAGCAGCAGCACCAGAAGTGTGGAACTCCTCTGGACCATGGTGCCAATAGGAGCATGAGGGCTCCGGGACTGGGAAAAGCAAGTTAACTGAGGCTCTGTGCAAGGCCTAAGCTTGGGTTATTGAAAATCATCCTTCCACTGGTTGTGATGGCTCATGCCCATAGCCCTAGCACTTGGGAGTCCAAGGCAGGTGGATTGCCTGAGATCACAGGTTCAAGATCAGCCTGAGCCGGAGCGACACCTTGTCTCTAAAAATAGTCGGGCATTGTGGTGGGCACCTGTAGTCCCAGCTACTTGGGAGGTTGAGGTAAGAGAAGCACTTAAGCCCAGGAGTTTGTGGTTGCTGTGAGCTATGATGCCATAACAATCTACCAAGGGCTACAAAGCAAGACTCTGTCTCAAAAAAAGAAAGAAAAGAAAAGAAAAAAAGAAGGAAAGAAAGAAAAAGAAAAAAGAAAAGAAAAACACCCTTCCCAGGCATTTCTGCAACCCACTCGACATGAGTTAGGCCTCCCACCCTAGAAAGGCTTGGGGAGCTCTCCAGGCTCCTGCGGCTACTCTGGGCCGAAAAGATGAGGACACTGGATCTTGGTTTGATGAAATAAAGCCTCAGAGTTGGATCATCAAAGAATGTTCCAACTCCCTAAGCGGAAAGAAAAGGACACTGAGAATTGGCTCTGTATAATGAATGACAGTAATCAATGATGGTATTAATTATCTTAAGCAACAATTATTGCTTCTGTTAGGAAAATAAGAGCTCAGAATTATAGGTAAATATAATCAGAATTCTTATAATCAAAATTATAGGTAAATGACGAAAACTGGGAATTTCTTAAACTACACTATCTGTAACATTCCAGCATTTTCTGTGCCTGAATCATCTTTGCAGTGCTGTGTGAATGTAATCTACTCATCTCTCTCTTTATTGAGCTCAGACCATTACCCACAATGGTGTAGTCAATAATTATTTATTGACTTGGCGCCCATAGCCCAGTGAGTAGGGTGCTGGCCACATACACTGAGGCTGGCAGGTTCAGGTTCAAGCCCAGCCCAGGCCTGCTAAAATAACAATGACAACTGCAGCCAAGAAATAGCCGGCCATTGTAGTGGGCACCTGTAGTCCCAGCTATTTGGGAGGCTGAGGCAAGAAAATTGTTTAAGCCCAAGAGTTTGAGGTTGCTGTGAGCTGTGATGCCACAGCACTGTAATGAGGGGGACATAGTGAGACTCTGTCTCAAAAAAAAAAAAAAAAGAAGAAGAAGAATTATTATTTCTTGTCCAATTCTTGTACTGACTTCAGGTTAATCATAGTTTAGCCAATATACACACCTCATGTCATTTTTGTGTGTTTGTAAAAACTTCAAAATAGCTGCCAGCAAATATTTTGAATAATTGCTTATGTCAAGTACATTATTTTTTAGCATTTTAATTTTCATTACAAGTAACCATACTCATTAAAAAAATGAGCAACTGGCCAGGTGTGGTGTGTCATGCCTATACTCCTAGCATTCTAGGACGCAGAAGCAGGTGGGTCACCTGAACTCAGGAGTTCAAGACCAGTCTAAGCAAGAGAGAGATCCCATCTCTACTAACAATGGAAAAACTAGCCAAGTGTTGTGGCAGACGTCCATAGTCTTAGCTGCTGGGGGCAAGAGGATTGCTTGAGCTCAAGAGTTGGAGGTTTCTGTGGGCTATGATACCATGACACTCTACCCAGGGTGACAGAGTGAGAATCTATTTCAAATAAATAATAAAGGCTCGGTGCCTGTGGCTAAAGTGGCTAAGGCACCAGCCACATACACCTAAGGTGGCAGGTTCAAATCCAGCCCCAGCCCGCCAAAAACAACAATGACGGCTGCAACCAAAAAATAGTGGGGCATTGTGGCAGGCACCTGTGGTCCCAGCTACTTGGGAGGCTGAGGCAAGAGACTCGCTTGAGCCCAGGAGTTGGAGGTTGCTGTGAGCTGTGATGGCACAGCACTCTACCCAGGGGGATAGCTTGAGGCTCTGTCTCAAAAAACAAACAAACAAAAAAAACAAATAAATAATAAAAATAAGCAACCCTTATTTTCACATGGAACCCTAACCTCTGTCAGCAAGTGAAACATAATACTGCAATTCATACTTGTTTTTCTGTTCCTACGTTAAGTAAGCATCCATTCTGTATTTGATTTCTGCTAAATCTCCTATAAGCTTAAATACAAGATTTTTGACACATTCTGTGACTGGGTGCTTCTCTTTGTTTTTTATACTAGATACTACTTATTCAGGATGACAGTCTCATTGCTTTCTTCCTGTGGGGTCCTTCTTACATGCTGAAACTATTCAGTTCTTGAGTTATTTACTCTTTATTACGTATTTTCTCCACCAGAATGCATACACCATCATGGCAGGGACCACCATGGCTTTTTCAAAGGTCCTAACATAATACCAGGCATAGCATTGGCACTCAATGAATATTGTTGAATGAAGAAATAAATAAGTGTGTTTGGTACTGGTTCACCTTTGTATGACAAACACCTGCATTGATAGCAATCATTTTTCTCAGTTTTCCAGCTTTGAGGGAGAGCTGTTTAACTGCCTTATCTGGTTGTTATAGCAACTCAGTGGCCCCTAGAACTACAAGGTATTTCTGATGTTCAGAATCTGATGAGTCTACCAGACAACCAAACACACTGTTTTCAATCATGGAATAATGACGTTGCTACAAATTACATTTCTCACTCTGTATATTTCTCTCTCTTTTATGAAGACAGTAGAGAATTAGAAGGGAAACACAAATCTATTCACACCAGTAAAAGCAAAATGAAAGAAGTAAAGCAGTGTGACCCACACCTCCACCCCCAGTGCTTTCATATTTCCTTTAAGCTTCCTCACTTTCCACAAGCACGCATGTATTTGTTTGGGTTTTCTGTGCACCCTGTTAAGGGAATTGTGAAAGGTAATTGCTACATAACAAACTCTGAAGAACTCTGTTACAGCCTAGCTATTTCCTCTTTTGCCTCTTGTTGCCTATTGCTTAATCTGCGTGTTAAATTAGCAAATGATAATAGTCTCCTGACAAAACTTGAGAGTTGCTCTGAAAAAGGTCCCAGATCAGGTCCATGCCCATTCTTGGTCTTTGCATTTGAAGGGCATTTCAAGGGTAGAAACTAAAAGAGGTTTTAGTAAACTGGGTTAGGTCATCACAGAACAGTCATCATTAGTTTCCAGGCCATTCCACCAGCCATGAACTCAGTTTTAAAAAGGCAGAGTCTATTTAGTAATGGTAGATACCCTCAAGGGAGTTTATATGTATTATGCTGCATTTTAGTAATGGTAGATACCCTAAAGGGAGTTTATATGTAT
>NW_003852435.1:693371-701228 GCF_000181295.1 Otolemur garnettii
GTAGAAACAGCTTTATTTATACAGTGTCTTTAAAAAGTTACATAAATGGGTGGTGTCTGTAGCTCAGTGGGTAGGGCGCCAGCAACATACACCGAGGGTGGCAGGTTTGAACCCGGCTCAGGCCAGCTAAAACGATGAAAGGTACGACAACAAAAAAAATAGCCGGGTCTTGTGGCAGGCACCTGTAGTCCCAGCTACTTGGGAGGCTGAGGCAAGAGAATCGCTTAAGCCCAAGAGCTTGAGGTTGCTGTGAGCTGTAACATCACAGCATACTATCAAGGGCAACGTAGTGAGACTTTGTTTCAAAAAAAAAAATAAATAAAATCCTTTCGCTCTTTTTGAAAACTGAAATCTGAATCCCTGCTTCAGGCCAGTAGTCTGGAGGGGCAGGAGAGTATCCCTTGTTCTTTCTACCACCGGAGGCGTTTCAGTGGAATTGTGTGGGGGGAGGTCCAGGAGGTCTGAGTGGGTAGAAGTCACAGACTGTCCTCACTGGAGATGGGAACAATCAGAACCATCAGCCGTAGTTAAATGACAATAGCCTAAATCTGAAAACTTTCGCTTTAAAACTTCTGTATTTCTGCTTATGGCGAGGCCAGTGGTACTTTAAGTCAGGAGTCTGCCATTCTTCTAATTTGCCAACAAATTAATAAATTCTTCTTTCCTCTTCCTCAACCACTTGTCCTCATTTTTCTGATGAAGTCTTGAGGACAAGCGCTGAACCTTTGGTAACAGAATTTGGCATCCCTGGGTGGGCTATTAGTGCCCTGGTGGAATGGCGGCTGTGATTGCTGGAAGAGGCAGGGATGCAGCCCCAGGCCAAGCCGTGGATCTTCCTGTAAGTTCCTGGATGTGCACATTGAGACTCTTGATTCCACCCATTTGGAAGATTTTTAGAACTTCCTCCTCTATGACGGGGCATTTTGTTTAGTTGTTTAGAGGTGCTGTTCGGGGTGGAAGTCACAAGTTTGAGTGGAATTAGGGAATCTGGTTTGGATTTGGAGCTCATTTGCAGTTGCCGGGGAAATGGGGGGGATTGGGAGATGTTGGTTCTCATTTGAGATAATTTGATTCTTGCTTATTTCTTTGGATTAGAATGAGATGGGTGCCAGCAGCCTCATGGGTGCCAGCTGCCTCATCACCCCCATAAGATGGATGCCGGTGGCCTCACGATGGCCTCACACCACCCCTGAGGTAGGAGGAAGGGGAAAAAGAGGTAAATGAAATGATGCCAGTGCCGAGTACCATTACTCTTAAATCGGTCTGGATGGGGCCGAACAGGACAAGATAAGAACGGATGGGCCAAGAACTGTCATCATGAGAGTTAATGAGCTAACTGCTGTGACAAATTGTTTTACTTATCCATTAGTTACTAACTCTGCATTATGTTACTTTATTGTTATCTAACTGCCCTTTATGTTACCTATTGGCTAAACTGCTAAATTGCAAAGTTCACTTCTGTAAGAGAGGTTATCGTGACCCCGTGCTGGCTTTTTGCTTCTTTGGCCAACTTTCTTTTTGCTTCTAATTGCTAACTTTCAGCCCACCTGTTTGGCTCATTGCCAACTTTTAAACTAGAAAAACCCCAACTTCAGACCCCTCCATGTTCTCTCACTTAGTCTGTTTTAGACTTTGCTGAGACAGCCCCTGAGTTAATAAAAGACTCCTTTTGAAATTCTAATTTGAGTCAGTGGTCCTTAATCTCGCCCTATACCAAGAAGATGTTAGTTCTTGATTGAGAGAATTTGATTCTCAGTTTGTGGCTCCCATTTCGTAGGCCTTGGCATGTCATGTTGGGAATTTTCCTGGATTATCTATGTTTGTTGTTTTTGAGTTTTTCTGTAACAGGAAAACTCCATCTGAAAAGCCCTTTGGGGAAAATCTTGGTTGAATGACAAACTGAGCTCTAAGTCTATGTCTAAAGGAGAATGGTGAGATTGTAATCCAATGTACATGCTGGAGTGTGAGGAGAAGTGACTGTTGAATGAAATCTTGAATTATCATACTGTCTTACGACTGGAATTATTTTGTCAAAGGTCAGGTAAATGGGTGAATGGGACCAGAAATCCCATAAGCCATGCAGTTGCTGGGATACAGTTAATGGTACAAGGGAGACCTCAACCACCAGGGTAGTGGGTTAGAAAGCAGACCTTATGTGATAGAATTGGGAGGGGATTAATCTCATGAGCCCTACCCACTCCCCCATCTGTCACAGGCCTTTGTGACAATTTGTTTTAATTACACAGGTGGATTCTCCTTGTCCTCACCAGTTCTGGGGTAACTGGCAGCTGGGCACTGGCAAAGCCCTCAAGGTGGACACAGCAGGAAGGGGGATTTGTGAGTGTGGCCCGCCACCATACTGTGAAGGAGCGCCCCGACCAGGCAGGAGGATCTCCCGCCACTGCCATCTGGGCATTGTGCGAGGTGGGAGTGGGGGGTGCTGCTAGAACTAGCTCTTTAGTCCAAAGTCCCCTAGGTTATGCCTTGGGGTTGGGAATCGTCCCTCCTTCTAAGACCTGGCAGGGAATTCGATTTGGCCAGAGGGGACCCATAGCCAGGGTAGAGCAATTTATGTACAATCATTGTACTTTTGTGAATAGGAAAGATGTTGGAAAGAGCACTACACAAAATTGCAGAGGGCCCCAGGTGACAAGAAAACCTCAAGAAAGCAAATTGTTTTTTGAATTCAGGACTCAGAAGACAAATGAGAAGGCTCAGGGCTCCATGCCTCCGCACAGAAGACCCGGGCGCAAATTGGCGGTAAGGACATGATTAGTGGATTTTTTTTTTAATTGCGGACTGTTCAATACGCCTCGTAGGCCAAGATTTGTTATCTGTAAATAACTTTTTCTCCAGAGAAGCAACAGCTCCACCTGCAGGTCTCTTCAAAAACTGTTCTCCAGTTTAACAGCAGCACCAATTAAGCAGATTTCTTGGGAGTGGACTACTTGATCCAATTTTACCTATCAAAAGCCCCATACCAGTAAGTATAGATTCGGGCAGAATCTACAGGCCATTCATGGTATTATGAATGGCACTTAGTCTTATTTGAATTTGTTGTGATTCACAACACACTGCTAGACTGACTTGCCGCAGGGGATTATTTATTTTTATTTTTATGAGACAGTTTCACTTTGTTGCCCTTGGTAGAGTGCTATGGCGTCACACAGCTCACAGCAACCTCCAACTCCTGGGCTTAGGCGATACCCTTGCCTCAGCCTCCCGAGTAGCTGGGACAACAGGCGCCCGCCACAATGTCTGGCTATTTTTTGGTTGATTTGAACCCGCCAGCTTCTGTGCATGTGGCTGGTGCCCTAGCCACTGAGCTACATGCACTGAGCTATACCCACAATGTTAACAAGTTGAGAAAAAAGAAAAAAACCCAGTGGGGGAGGAATCAGAGATTATTGGTTTTTAAAAATTATTTGTTAGTTGAATTTGTATATTTATAATAAAACATGCACAGATGTCTCAAGCGTATATATTAAGCTGTTCAGAGAACATCTAAATTGAAAAGTGGATGTTGTAGTTCTGTGGGATGAGAGAACTGGGAAGAGAGGATGAGTCATGGTGTAGGGCGGTAAACAACGGATCCCCTTTGACGTTTTTATTATACATTTTGTTATATATACTTTTTACATAAATAATAGCTAAGATTTTGAGTTGTTACTATATAACAGGGATGGTCCCAAATGCTTTAATATACAGATTATGTCATTTACTCCTCAAAACATGCCTGGTAAGTAGGTACTCTCACTGTTTTACAAATAAGATAATGAAGACACACAGATATTGAATAACTTGCCCAAGGTCTTCCTAGGTAGCAAAAGAGGGATTGGCAATGACTAGCACTAGGACTCCAGTGCATTATTTTCTTCCTTTTCTGTATCGTGCTTCTTTGACCTAACAATGTATGCTGGAGATCAATCCATCTAAGTACTTATCAGGCACTGTTCTTTTAATAGTTGTACAGTTTTGTGTATGGATATAGCCTAAGTAATTTAATGAGTTTTGTACTGATGGATCTTAAGGTTTCCAATGTCTGATTTAGAAATAGGGCTACATTTATTAGTTTTACATGTCATCTTTCGCATGTGAGAGTATCTATAGGAAATATATCTAAAAGTTGGGTTGTAAGGTCAACAGATGTTTTAAAAAAATTTATATATTGAAAATCACAGATTATATCAATTAAACAGATTATATCAATTTACACTGTTTTAAAAACATAAATGTTGGATATGCTATGGTAAAGTCAATGCAGCTATGGGAGGAAATAAGAACAAGGCCTGGAAGGAAGATATCTATTATATTCACAAGTCCCATTTGGGGCCATAAGGAAGCACCAGGCTTTAGTCACATGGCTGCACACAGACGTGATTGAGAAATTCTAGGCAGTGTCTGCACTGGTCTTTCTGTTGGCAAGTCAAAGCAGGACTGGATAACATAATTCTTTGAGCCACAGGGGTGGTCTGTAGTTGCCTGGTACCTGCTCCTATGATGATTTAGGACAGGAGAAATGTTAGCTTGCTATCTGAGAGTCAGATAAAGTAGGTGAGGCTATCAATTAGGTTCCTTTGGTGTCTCTAAAAGGCTAGCCCTGGAAGGGGCATTTTCTTCATGACCAGCAAGCTTTTTCAGATGTCAAAACACTATAAAGTACAGAAAAAAAAAACCAAATATGATTAATATGTATACTTTGACTTGTAGTATTTACTAATTGTCCTACATCTTCACCAGTATTATAAAATTATTTGAATTTTGCTGACAAGTGACAAATGATATCCACCCAACAAACAGAAAGTGCTTATGATGTGCCAGGCACTGTTGTATATGCTGAGAACAAAACAGTGAACAAAACAGAGCTCTTGCCCTCACTGAGCTTGCATTTCAACAAATGTAGCGGCTATATGGAGAAAACTAAAAAATTTATAAGACATAAAATAAAAAGACTAAATGAATACACACATGTTGAAAGAGAAGAATGAAGTCAGAAAGATGGCAATTATACTAACTCGGTAGGTGTAGCAGAAAATCATGAGAGATTCTGGGGCAAGCAGAGAAGACAACTTGATAAAATGTTATTTGAAATAATGAATACTTGCTACAAACACGAGGATATTTGCTCTACATAAGTTAAAACACACCATTAAAACACAATGAATAAATCAGTGTATTACTGGCACATTGTTTCAATTATTATGGTTTTTTTTTTTTTTTTTTTTTGAGACAGAGTCTTATTATGTTGCCCTCGGTAGATTGCCGTGGTGTCATAGCTCACAGCAACCTCCAGCTCTGGGGCTTAGGTGATTCTCTTGCCAAAGCCTCCCAAAGCTGGGACTATAGGTGCCCGCCACAACGCCTGGCTATTTTTTGTTGCAATTTGGCCAGGGCTGGGTTCAAATCCGTCACCCTTGGTATATAGGGCTGGTGCTCTACTGAGCCACAGGTGCCACCCGTCCAGCTATTTTTGTTGTTGTAGTTGTCATTGTTGTTTGGCAGGCCCAGGCTGGGTTTGAACCCACCAGCCCCAGTGTATGTGGGCACCCTTGCAGCTGAGCTACAGGAGCTGAACCTTAACAATCCTCAAAAGCAGATTAAGCTTAAATTTACCTTGCAACTTTTGAGAACAGTATCTAATAACAATGGTAAAGGAGATGGTTTTTAAAAGGTTATCAAAGAGAAACTGTGTACACAGTAGGATTTCAAAAATGTACCCAATTTTGTCTTGTGTAGGAGCTAAATGTGGGTAAAGTACAAAAGCATTCCATTTATACTTTGCTACCTTCCCCCCGACAAGAGCAGAGCCCCCAAATGCACTGTTCAGCTAGATGGCAAATGGGGTATCAAGTAATACAAAATATTCCTTCATAATGAAGGAATAGACTTTTACATTTATAAAATGCCCCAAAAGTAGATTGAACAAATGCAAAGACAAATCTTCAAATACTATCTCATCAGTGCTGTTGATTCTGATTGGTATTAGAATAAAAACAATACTTAATTTACTTTTTCATAAAATTTTTAATAAGCTATCTTCTTACATGTACACTAGTAATATTAAAAAGACACACACATATTTACTACCAAAAAGTTAAATACTGTACAATTCATGAAAAATATAATTTTAAGAATTTGTAAAATAAAAGTACCTACTTCAAATGGGTAAGAAAATTCTACTTTTTAAGAAATTTGACCAGAAAATGGGAAATTTCTAATTTGCTTAAGTGAACACTAAAAACTTCTACTGAAGCCAGAGATCTTACTATTTTAGTTCAAGCCTTCATCTATACAGCTTTAAATAAACCTTAAAAAATATTTTCCAGTACATATAAGGCTGCTAATAAGAGCAGATGACTGGAGAAAAAAAGGACTATGCTACAATGTGAACTCCTGAAGAACAGAGATATGTTTCAGTCCTTACATCCCTGGGTTCCTTGCAAACTCCTGGTTCAAAGTATTCAAAGTAAAATGCTTAAGCAACATTTGTTGCTTTGAAGCAAACAAGGGCAAATAGACGTTGCTACCGCGTTAAGTACTACATTTGAAGTACCTGAGCTGTTCCTGGCTTTTGGCCTTCGACTTTAAATTCAGGAAAGTAAGCCAACATGCATGTACTTTCTGTATCAGCCTTCTGATAGGATCCTTAGAACTGAATCATTATTGGGCTGTGAATCTTCTCTTATGTGCTCTGATTCTTGTTTTTCTGATAACAGTTAACATCAGTGTGCAAAAGTAATGCATTTTCAATGCAGGGAAAGTATGTTCATACGAATAAGAAGGAAATAAAGGCCTGGTTTTGTCATGTTTTAAATCACAGATACATAGCATCTTAAATTATGATATACATTAATAATTTTTAGACACCGAACATAATACACTGTATTACAATGCAAAGTAGTGAGCTCCCATTTTAGGAACAAAAATAAATTTCACGTGGAAAAAGATTTATTTTAATTCATAAAATACATTTAGAATAAATCTGAATTTTGGCATTAAAGTACTTGGAAACAAACACAGACAAGCTTTAAGATGTGTAAGTCTTCATTCTGTCCCAAAAATGTATATAAAAAGCTCTCTCAACAATTATTGATCATCACCTCGTTGCCTTAAATTTCTAGATTTTCCATTTTCAATTCTTCTCTTTTTGAAGACTGGGGCAACTCCTTCTGCCACAATTCCAAGACAAGTGACTGTTTTTTCTTTAAATACCACTTTTGGTTCCCCACCACCATCAGCTTCTGAAGTTGATACGTACTCATTTTCAGTGTTTGGAAGTTCCAAATCTACCTCCTCACTGGAACAGAAAGAAAAAATGAAAACATTATTTGACCTTGCCAGGAATTTAGAGACCAGACTAGGCAATAGACACGATCCCATCTCCACAAAAACAAACAAACAAAACCTCCAAAACAAACCTACGTGGGCATGATGGTGTACACCTATAGTCCTAGCTACTTGGAAGGCTGAGGTGGGAGGATCATTTAAGCCCAGGAGTTTGAGGTTACACTGAGTTATGATTGTGCCACTGCACTTCAGCCAGGGCGACAGCAGCAATATCAAATCCTCTAGAAATGCACTTTGCTCAGTAATACTTGAGATCGTTGCATACATATTTATCTATTTGGTTGTTACAGAAAAATTCTTAACTGTAATTGATGGCTGTTATAATCGCACATTGCCTGTATTTCTCCCTTTAGTAATGGGCTTTACGTGCTAGGTTTTTATATCCTTGAGCCTGGGCACGCACAAATCTCTTAAAAAGAAAGGAATTCTGCAAAAAAAAGACAATTAAGCTGGCTCGGTGCCTGTGGCTCAAGTGGCTAAGGCACCAGCCACTACACCTAAGGTGGCGGG
>NW_003852435.1:701415-707125 GCF_000181295.1 Otolemur garnettii
AAAAAAAAAAAAAAAAGATAATTACGCTGATATGCAGAGAAAAGCAGAGCTGGGAAATAGAGAATCTCATTTATTTTGAAAATAGATGGTTTCTAGAACTTCTAACTGTGCTAAAAATACACATTTAATGTCATTTTTATTTGCTTCTCCTGTTTTGTATTTTCCCTTAGACTGCCAACAATGGTGAGAATGCTAGTAACCACTTCAGCTGATGAGATATTGATTCTTGGCTTTTTATTCTTATTTTATAGTACACAAAATTAGGCTTAAAGAAAGGATCAGTATCTCGGTGAAACCAAACTATTATGTAAGTGGTGGAGTTTGGATTAAAACCCAGGCCTATTTGACATTAAACCTACATTCTCTTCCCCTATGATGACTTTGCTTCCAGGCAAAACTAAGAAATGGCATTAGCCAAGCAGAGAAAGACTTGAGTAATGAAAAGCAGGAGGGTTTGGTCATTGGACAAATGGATCTGTGGTCCAGAAAGTTCTAACACATATTCTGCTGAATCTCAGCACTTTGTCTTGTATTATGATATAGTGACCAAACCATAGTATTACATCTGTCTTTTTTTTTTTTTTTTGAGACAGTCTCCTTTTGTTGCCCCCAGTAGACTGCCATGGCATCATAGCTCACAGCAACCTCAAACTCTTGGGCTCGAGTGATTCTCTTGCCTTAGTCTCCTGAGGTGCTCTCAACAGTGCCCAGCTATTTTATTTTAGAGATGGGGTCTCACTCTAGCTCAGGCTGATCTTGAACTGGTGAGTTCAGGTGATCAACCTGCTTTGACCTACCAGAGGGCTGGGATTATAGGCGTGAGCCACCCTGCCTGGCCCTCACAGTATTACTTCCTTTTTTTTTTTTTTTGCGGTTTTTGGCTGGGGCTGGGTTTGAACCCGCCACCTCTGCCATATAGGGCTGGCACCCTACTCCTTTGAGTCACAGGCGCTGCCCCACAGTATTACTTCTTAAAGTGAGATTATGAGAGTGTTAAAAAAAGAGTGCTAGGGAAGCTCCTTACTGAAGGTTAATAAGAGTCAGTAATTTACCTAAAAATTAAGTCAACTGAGAAAAAATATAGGCAAAGGCTTCCATTTCCCTTTTAAAAAGTGAGAAAATACAATATACCCTTGTAGAGGAAAAGAAATTTGTATCTGAAGAAAAATAAGACATGAGTCTTCAAGCAGAGCATCAGAAATCTACAATCCTCCAAAATCTAAAATTTTTTGAGTGCTCACTGGTGGGTGGCGCCTGTGGCTCAAAGGAGTAGGGTGCCAGCCCCATATGCCAGAGGTGGCAGGTTCAAACCCAGCCCCAGCCAAAAATTGCAAAAAAAAAAAAAAAGAAAGTGCTCATTGGAATATTTTAGATATCTGGATTTGGGATACTCAACTGGTTAATATTTAAAATGAAAATAGCCTGAAATCCAAAACCACTTCCAGTCCCAAGCATTTGGATAAGGCATGCTCAACTTGTACAGAGAATATGCCTTCTTTTCAAATAATTTTAGAACATTTACATAAAAATGATATAAACATGGGTGGGGCCTGTGGCTCAAAAGAGTAAGGCGCTGGCCCCATATGCTGGAGGTGGCAGGTTCAAACCCAGCCCCAGCCAAAAACTCCAAAAAAATAAAAGATATAAACACTTTCACCAAATCATAATCATTTCCAAATTCAAAAATTACAAAGGTTATATCTGAACATAGTATAATAAAAGTGGAAGATGGTAAGTAAAAATGCCTACCCATCTAGATATTTAAAAAATATAAGTATTTTTATATTTATTGTCTAGATATAAAATACTTTTCTGAAAACCCACCAAGTCAGAAAGTAAGCAAAAACACAGTATTAAGCTTTTTTTTTTTTTTTTTTGACAGAGCCTCAAACTATCCCCCTGGGTAGAGTGCCGTGGCATCAAAGCTCACAGCAACCTCCAACTCCTGGGCTCAAGCGAAGTCTCCTGCCTCAGCCTCCCAAGTAGCTGGGACCACAGGCGCCCGCCACAACGCCCGGCCATTTTTTGGTTGCAGCTGTCATTATTGTTTTGGTGGGCCCAGGCTGGATTCGATCCCGCCACCTTAGGTGTATGTGGCTGGCGCCTTAGCCACTTGAGCCACAGGTGCCGAGCCTTAAACTTTTCAAAAAACCAATGAAATCAAGAAATGTCCACTCAGTTTACAGGCTATATGGGCTAGAGACAAATAACCCTATTTATTTTCATTAAGAAATAAGAATATTGGGCAGTTCCATAACTCAGTGGGTAGGGCACCGGCCACACACACCAAGGCTGGTGGGTTCGAACTTAGTCTAGGCCAATAAACAATAACAACTGCAACAACAACAAAAATAGTTGGGCATTGTGGTGGGCACCTGTAGTCCCAGCTACTTGGGAGGTTCATGCTAGAGAATTGCTTACGCCTAAGACTTTGAGGTTACGGTCAGCTGTGATGCCATGGCATTCTCCCCAGGGCGACAAAATGAGACTGTCTCCACAAAAAAAAAAAAAAAAAGAAAAGAAAAAGACTATTTAATAAAAAAATTTACCTAAAAATTAAGTCAATTGAGAAGAAAATATGGGCATAGGCTTCCATGTCCCCTTTAAAAAGTGGAAAGTGGCCAAGCGAGGTGGCTAATGCCTATAATCCTAGCATTCTGGGAGGCCAAGGCAGGTGGATTGTTTGAGCTCACGGGTTTAAGACCAGCCTGAGCAAGAATGAGACCCAGTCTTGAAAAATAGCTGGACGTTATGGCAGGTGCCTGTAGTCCCAGATACTGGAGAGGGTGAGGCAAGGGAATCGCTTGAGCCTAAGAGTCTGAGGTTGCCATGGCACTCCACTGGGGGCGATAAAGTGAGACTCTGTCTCAAATAAACCAACCAACCAAACAAACAAAAAACCCCCAAACCAAAACCAACCTACCAAACAAAACCAGAAAATGTAGAAATAACCTAAATATCCCACAATAGTGGAATGACTTACTAAAATCAAAGTATATCTGAATGATGAAAGAGTATATAAAAATATGCTCATAACATTTTAGCCTAATAGAAAAATGGTGATGTAGATTAAATGGGTGGAAAAAAAAAGAAACTGAGAAAAATACCTTAAACCTTTATGAAACTAGGCTAATCCACTTATAAAGTTGGACACAGTCAGGACCCAGTGGATCGTGCCTCTAATTCTATCACTCTGAGAGGTCAAGGTAGGCGCATTGCGAGCTTAGAAATTCCAGACCAGTCTGAGCAGAGTGAGATCCCTCTCTCTACTAAAAATAGAAAAAGTAGCTGGGCATGGTGGCGGTGCCTGTAGTTCTAGCTACTTGGGAAGCTGAGGGAGGAGGATTGCTTGAGCCCAGAAGCCTAAGGTTACTCTCTCTTGTCTAAGAAAAAAAAGTAAAAGTAAAAAAAAAAAAAAAAAAAAAAATAGGGGCGGTGCCTATAGCTCAAAGGAGCAGGGTGGCTGCAACAAATTTCCGGAGGTGGCGGGTTCAAACCTGACCCCAGCCAAAAACTGCAAAAAAAAAAAAAAAAAGACTGGCATCATTTGAAGGACCAGTGTGAAACAAACAAACAAAAAGAGACAGGTAGACAGATAAACAAATAAATAAATAAATAAAGTTTGATATAATCTGCCAGGCACGGTGGCTCATGCCTGTAATCCTAGCACTCTGGGAGGCTGAGGCTGGGGGACTGCTTGAGCTCAGGAATTTGAGACCAGCCTGAGCAAGAATAAAACCGTGTCTTTGCTAAAAACAGAAAAAATTAGCTGGTTGTTGTGGCATGTAGTTATAGTCTCAGGTACTCAAAGGCTGAGGCGGGAAGAGTGAGAAGTTATCCCTTTAAAAAAAGGTTTGGTGTCCATGGCACCAGCCATATACACCCAGGTTGGCAGGTTCCAACCAGCCTGGGCCAGTTAAACAATGATAACTATAACAAAAAAATAGCTGGGCATTGTGGCAGGCACCTGTAGTCCCAGCTTCTTTGGAGGCTGAGGCAAGAGAATCTCTTAAGCTCAAGAGTTTGAGGTTGCTTTGAGCTGTGACACCATAGTACTCTACTGAGGGTGACATAGTGAGACTCTGTCTCAAAAAAAAAAAAAGAAAAAGTCATATTTTGGGCTCAGTGCCTATAGCTCAGCAGCTAGCATGTCAGACACATATACTAGAGTTGGTGGTTTCAAACCCAGGCCGGGCCTGCCAAATAACAACAACTACAACCAAAAAATAGTTGGATGTTGTGGCGGGAGCCTGGAGTTCCTTGGGAGGCTGAGGCAAGAGAATCACTTAAGTCCAAGATTTGGAAGTTGCTGTGAGCTGTGATGCCACAGCTCTCTACTGAGGGCAACAAAGTGAGACTGTCTCAGAAAAAAAAAAAAAAAAGTCATATTTAGGTAGGAATTGAAACAATCATTACCTTACTTTGTAAAGTAACCACTAGTTAACATTTTAAAATATTCAAAAGCAAATTTAACTAGAAAAAATTAAAACCTCTCTAGAAATAAAAAAATGAGCCACACTTTCACTAAGCACATCATCCTTGAAACTGGTTACTATAATTTGTGGAAGTACTGGGATATAAAATATCATGTTTCCCTGAAAATAAGATGCAAAAAATAAGCCCTTGCAGGATTTCTATGCATTTGTTAAATATAAGCCCTTCTCCGATAATAAGATCCAGATATGCTGCATAGCCACGCCATGCATTCTGGCGCGGAACGGTAAGGAAGACTGGAATACATTTTATCTGCCACAGCTCCTTTCTCTGAGCCCTTCGCACTTGCATGGGTGCACGTGTGGTAACCATGGTCACAGGCATCCCATTGTGCATGTGCGAATGGCTAGGGGAAAGGAGTTTAGGCATCACTAGTGCCAGTTCCCCCAACAAGGTCAGCTCCCCCTGTCAGGTTCCAAAAGAAGATGACTTAACTGTATTTGAATAAATGTAGATTGTTGTATTATACTTAATAAAAATAAGATATCCCCTGAAAATAAGCCCTACTGTGTCTTCTTGAGAAAAAATAAATGTAAGACAGTGTCTTATTTTCCGGGAAACACGGTACTTGTAGTAACAGTGGGATTAAAGTTTCAGGTACTTACTGAGACTCAGCCTCTTGTTTAATTGCTTGCCATTCTCCATATGGGTTTGATTTTTTAAGAGTTTTGGATTTTTCTTCATTTGAACCTGATGAATTCTGCTTTTGGATACTTTTTTCTTTCTTTGTTTCTGGGTCAATTCCCTCATCACTATTTTTTTTTTCCTGAAATGTAAAAGTCAAGAAATTACATATTCAAGTAAAGAAAAAGTAAGTAAAGTAAAAGTCAAGAAATTACAATTCAAGTAAAACTACCAAGACAGAAACAAAATTTTCTTAATGCTTTTAAAAGTCTTGTTATAGATTTATGAAATAAAATACATTAAGTCCCTTAAGAATTTAAATTTGGGGCGGTGCCTGTGGCTCAAAGGAGTAGGGTGCTGGCCCCATATGCTGGAGGTGGCAGGTTCAAACCCAGCCCTGGCCAAAAACTGCAAAAAATAAAATGAATAAATAAATAAATAAAAATGTTAAAAACAGGCTCAGTGCCTGTGGCTCAAGTGGCTAAGGCGCCACCCACATACACCTAAGGTGGTGGGTTCGAATCCAGCCCAGGCCCGCCAAAACAACAATGACAGCTGCAACCAAAAAAAAAAAAAAAAATAGCCGGGCGTT
>NW_003852435.1:708190-738060 GCF_000181295.1 Otolemur garnettii
TTTTTTTTTTTTTTAAGACTTTTAGTCTTAACTGAAATCTATCTCCACCCAAGAATATTGCCCAGACTGGCCCACAACTAGTAACTTTGTGTGAATTAGAAAGACACCTCCTTTGGGTAGGAGCAGACATCATTGGAGTCCCTGGATGAAGTACTTTATGGCACCTCTTCATATGGGATAACAAATCCCTTTCACCATTTGTGTCATGGCAAATTTCCCTAGCATGTGGATGTCAGTAAAGTATTTGATTTCTCCATCACGAATGAAACTCAGTTTAGCAGGATATAGGATCCTGGGCTGGAAATTGTTTTATTTAAGAAAGTTGAAGGTTGGGGCAGTGCCTGTAGCTCAAAGGACTAGGCCGCCAGCCCCATATGCCAGAGGTGGAGGGTTCAAACCCAGCCCCTGACAAAAACTGCAAAAAAAAAGAAAGTTGAAGGCTGATGACCACCCTTTTCTAGCTTGGAAACACCTAGCTTTGTATGTGGACCACAGACCAGATTTTAGCCTCTGTGCAAACTGCACAAACATAAATGGGTGGTGGGCCTGGGATACAGTTTTGTTTATGATTCTTTGAATGGACATTAACTCATTCTCTCATGTGGTTGGTAATCGTAAGTAGAAGGCAGCAGCCATTCTCTCTCATCCATCTTGACTGCTTCCAGTCAAAAAAAATTTTTTTTTAAAAGGTTAGGGTCCTCTGTCACTCACTCAGGCTAGAGTACAATGCCACAATCATAGCTCACTGCAGCCTCAAACTACTAGGTTCAAGTGATTTTCCTGCCTTGACCTCCCTAAGTGTTGGGATTATAGGCACAAGCCACCACGCCCACCCCAGAGTATGATTAAATACAAATTTTTGCTAAGGTATAATAGCTCATAATACTTTATATTTGATGTTCACATAAAGAAGGTCTCCTCTCCTGAGGCCCATTCGCTTTCTAAAGTGTTATTTTCCATTCTTCTTTACATGAGTAAATGACTTCTGCCCACTACTCCATATTCAATGATGACTTTATCAACACTGGCACCATTTTTTCTCTGTTCAAACTCCTGTTTTCATCTTAGGAAGTAAAAAATTCCTCCGGCCTCAGCATTGTGAGCCTCAAAACCAATGACTTTGGCTTTTACTGTTTCAACCACCTAACATTATATCTCTTTTCTTATATATAGCATCTATAATATGTAGTATTCAAATATCAAATCCTTTTACCTATGTTCCTTTTAATTTCAACTAGGTCACTACTCCAAAATGTTCTACCTGGCTCAGCGCCTGTAGCTCAAGTGGCTAAGGTGCCAGCCACATACACCAGAGCTGGTGGGTTGGAATCCAGCCCAGGCCTGCCAAACAACAATGACAACTACAACCAAAAAATAGCCAGGTAGTGTGATGGGTGCCTGTAGTCCTAGCTACTTGGGAGGCTGAGGCAAGAGAATTGCTTAAGCCCAGGAGTTGGAGGTTGCTATGAGCTGTGATGCCACGGCACTCTACCCAGGGCGACAGCTTGAGGCTCTTTCTCAAATAAATAAATAAATAAATAAATAAAATGTTCCACCTGTGAAATCTTAAAAGCTAAAGCCTACCCTCTGACTTCAGTAGCTCTTAATTCTTTTGGCCCCCTTCTGCTATACCTCCCATCCAACCTCATTATTACCTCTGATACCTTAACTCTGAATTTGCTGGTCTCCTCTAAACTTTACATCCTTCTTTGCAGAGCCCCAAAGCCACAGTGAATTATCTATCAACATTCCTTTGCTGGCACTATAACATATGTCTATCCCTATGTCTGTCTATTGTATAGGAACTAAAAACTTCCTTAGAGATCTTTCTAATTATTTGTTTGCTTTTAAACTTGGCTTGTCAAGTGTTACTAAAAATCAATCACACAACCAAACAAACTGACAGAACTTCAAAATATATGATATCCAATTTTAGCAGAGACTTTAACACTGCTTAGTCATGTATCCAGTATTTTTTTTTCTTTTGAGACACAGTGTCACTCTGCTGCCATCAGTAGAGTGCTGTGGCGTCACAGCTCACAGCAACATCAAACTCATGGGCTCAAACATTCCTCTTGCCTCAACCTCCTGCATAGCTGGGAGTACAAGTGGTCACCATGACGCCCAGCTCCAGTATTTCTTTTCTTAGCCCCTCAGTAACTATTAAAAAACCCAAATATTCTGCTATGTAGGGCTGATTAAATAATTGCATATTCATACAATGGAATACTATGCAGCCATCATTTTGGTAGATGAAATTACTGATCTCTGTGATAGAGTAAACTAAAAACAGATAGTAAAACTTATATTATTATAGCATGATTCCATATTTTGTTTAAAATAATGTAGGTTCAAATAGAAAAAAATATATAGGTCAATAAACACCAAGGTCCTACAGCAATTTTTTTGAGACATGTGTGGCAGGATTACAGAAAAGCTTGTCCTTATTGATCTGTATTTTGTAATATTTTGTTATTTTCATAATAGACACACTAGTTTTGACAGGAGAAATTAATTTCTGTCCTAAGCTATATACTACATTATCTAAATTTGGCTACAAAAGGGCTTTGCTGCTGCTGCTTTACCAACTGGATATATTCCTCACTCTAAGTACCATCAACCTTTATGGAGCTGGTAGAGAAATTCCAGGCAATGACAAGATCCTAAATGTGGCCTGGGTATATCCTCTCTCCAGTATCCTTGATTTTCCTATACCTCTCAGGCCCGCAATCTTAACTGCTAATCAATGGTATCATGTGTCTTCTCTGCTTTGGCACCTGGGCTCCTGAGTTTTCCTGGAGAAGGCCACAAAAGCAAGATGACCAGCAATACTGAAAAAGCGTTGATTATTGCTTTCTTGCCACGGTTGGGGCACTCACGACCACCAGTCAATCCTCTTAGTTCATTTCCTTTCCAACCTCAGCTTAGTGATTATTTCAATCTGTTAATGTTGTCAAGCTTGATGATGCTCCTTACTCTCAGAAAGTAATCTTGATTTCTTTCTTTTCTTTTGTTTCTTTTTTTAGAGACAGAGTTATCTCACTTGGTCACCCTGGGTAGAGTGCCATGGCATCATAGTTCATAACAACCTCAAACTCTTAGGCTCAAGCGATGCTCTTGCCTCAGCCTCCCAAGTACCTAGGAATATAGGTGCCTTCCACAATGGCTAGTTTTTCTACTTTTAGTAGAGATGAGGTCTTGTTCTTGCTCAGGGTAGTCTTGAACTCCTAAGCTCAAGCAATCCTCCTACTTTAGCCTCCCAGAGTGCTAGAATTATAGGTATGAGTCACTGTGCCCAACCCTTGATTCCTTTTCTTCTTTTTCTTTCTTTCTTTTTTTTTTTTTGGAAAAGGGTCTTGAATTGTCACCCAGTAGCATGATTACAGCTCACTGAAGCCTCAAATCCCTGGGCTCAAGTGATCTTCCTGCCTTAGCCCTTCAAGTAGCTAAGACTAAAGTTGTCATCCTATGCCACCAGGCTTGGCTAAGTTTTCAATTTTTTGTAAAGATATAGTCTTGCTATTTCCCAAGCTGATTTTGTATGAGAAAATTAAGGCCGAAATGCATGACTCTTTCAATTTCCTCCCTGATACCAACTTATTTATACAGTCATACCTTCTAGCAGAAAATGAAAACTTACTCACTTTCAGAAACTCAATTTATTTCTTGCTTAAGACCAATCTATCTGTATGTTCTTATTGGTATCCGGTATTCCTTCTCTGCCTCCTTTGAAGTATCTCTCAAAGAAACCACCACCACACATCTCTCGTGATTAAGAGCCAATATCTAGCCACCATCAAATTACCTGATTTCTACTTGTCATTTCATATCCAAAACACATATACACTACAAACCACTTTTCAACCCCATGTAATCACCTAAAACTCTGATGAAACTTCTACAGCATGTCCCAAAAGTAGAGAAAATTTTAATTTTAGTTTGAATATATTACAAATAAGACTCCATCTAGCTACAATTTCCTGTTTTCCCTACTTATGGGTGACTTTTGGGACACCTTGTAGAAGGGCATCAAGGACTGTCTAATTAACAAATTCAATGGATCTATTTCTTTTTTTTAGACCTAATCAATCCTTGATGCTTTCTATTCATTTGACTTCTGAAATGCTAAGTTGTTTTTTGCTTTTCTACATATCTTCCTAACAACTCTTTCTCATTCTACCAGTGGGTTCCTTTTCTCTGCTTGCCATTTAAATGTTTAATGTTTGGCTCGGCGTCTATAGCTCAACTGGCTAAGGCGCCAGTCACGTACACCTAAGGTGGTGGGTTCGAATCCCCAGCCTGGACCCACCAAAACAACAATGACGGCTGCAACCAAAAAATAGCCGGGCATTGTGGCGGGCGCCTGTGGTCCCAGCTACTTGGGAGGCGGAGGCAGGAGACTCGCTGGAGCCCAGGAGTTGGAGGTTGCTGTGAGCTTTGATGCCACGGCACTCTACCCAGGGGGACAGCTTGAGGCTCTGTCTCAAAAAAAAAAAAAAAATGTTTAATGTTCGCTATGATTTCCCAAGGTCACTTTCTGAGGTTATCTTACTTATTCAGAGATTTAAAGTAGTACCAATATGATGATAATACTCAAATTAGTATTTCTAGCCTAGATATCGGGACTGGCCTATTCAGACAGCTTTCTGAATGTTACAGAGACATCTCAAACATAGAAAAAAAATTTTTTTTTTTTTTGAGACGGAGCCTCAAGCTATCCCCCTGGGTAGAGTGCCATGGCATCATGCTCACAGCAACCTCCAACTCCTGGGCTCAAGCCAGTCTCCTGTCTCAGCCTCCCAAGTAGCTGGGACCACAGGCACCCGCCACAATGCCCGGCCATTTTTTGGTTGCAGCCATCATTGTTGTTTAGCGGGTCCGGGCTGATGATTCGAACCCACCACCTTAGGTGTATGTGGCTGGCGCCTTAGCCGCTTGAGCCACAGGCGCCAAGCTAAACATAGAAAATTTTAAGGCCATTAGCGCATTCAGGAAGGCTGTCAGGAGAGTAAGCAGAGAGGACCGGCTCTAGCAAAAATGGCAGTCTCAGCGCAGGTGGTGCGGTCGCGCTTTGGCACGTGGGGTGTGAAGGCTGTAGAAGCCCGAGGCTTCGCCTCGGATCAGCCCAACAATGTCGACAGGAGCGCAGGCTAGTGGGGCCTTCAGAAAGAAAGAACAGGTGGAAGAGGAACGATATTTCCGGGCGCAGGCTAAAGAACAACTGGCAGCCTTGAAAAAACATCATGAAGATGAGATTAGTCATCATAACAGGGAGATTGAGCATCTACAGAAAGAAATTGAGCGACATAAGCAGAAGATCAAAAAGCTAAACCATGATGATTAAGTGCACACAATTCCCCATAGAATGGCACATACTAGTGCCTATTTCTATGTAAACATACTGGTTTAATTAATATTTGTCTGTGTGTTACTAACAGATAATAAATTGTCACCAGTGGAAAAAAAAAAAAGAAAATTTTAAATGAGTTTAGTGTCTTGTTCCCAAATATATTGTAGTAAATGGTATATCATTTATTCAGTTGCTAAAATGTGTCTTGATTTTACCAAAAGAATGAAGGTCTACAGAGCTTTTTATAAATTGATAAGCTTTTGTGAAAAGTACATACAAAAACCTACCTTAAACTTTATTTTTGGTATTTTTGTTTCTGTAGAGACCTCTTTTCCTTCTGCTTCTGTTTCCTGTTTCCCATCAGGCTCACTGTGCAAATCTGATGATTTGGATTCTTCTATGTTGCCAAGTGGCTTTTCACTGACCTTACTGGAAAGCAGATCACCAGTGTGCGGCATGAAGTCATCAGGTTTCTCCCATCTGGATTCTGCTCAACACATTTTAATAGTCATGTTATTTCGTTACCAATTCTATACAGATGTAATTTCAACATAATACTTCCTACTGCTTACAATTTATTAATGACAACATTGCACCTACTGCACACTACCATATGCTCAAGAAGACAGTAAGAGTTCTTGCACTTATATGTTTTAGAAATTGATTTCAAACAACCTGGACTTAATAGATGTTTAAACTATTACTCCAATGCAACAACAGACCTAAGCACGGGATCACAGTCCTAAGGAATCTCACAATTAACCTGACATTAATTTCAGGAAACACTGATAATGAGCATATATGAGATTTTCTGGAACTTACTTATCACTAAAATATTCACAAAGTGAAATAATATTGTGAAGGGCTGAATGAATATAAGTTGTCATTTTTACTATGGGGGTCAGAGGGTCTCAACTGAACTCTACTGCCACCCAGTGGTCCACTAGGCTTTTAGTAAAAGGGTAACATTTTTAATTTCTTTGCAGCTATTCTCTATTTTTAGTTCAAAAGAAGGGAGAGAAACTATACAATTTATTTTTCAACTGAGACAGTTTTAAGAATGAAGGCTAATGTTTCTGTTATTATTGACTACACTGGTCAAGGCATAAACTGAAATCATTCAGGGAAAATCAATATGTACAGCTCCTTAATTAATATAGGACACTTGGCTAGGGTTAAGGTAAAACAACACTTTTCCTTCTCTACATTTCACATAATTGACAAAAGAACTTTCAAGGAATAATTTACTTAGCACCTACACGTGCTAGGCAGTGTTTTTGGATCTTTTAGACACACCATACTCATGACCTCACAGAACACATTGATTGCTCAATTCACTGAATGAGTGACTTGCTCACTGGTAAAGAAAGAAGCTGTGCATTGAGTTTATACCTGTCTAACTTTAAAGCTATATTGTATCATTATGTTATTTTATAACTATAAAGATTCAGAACTTCAACTGTCTTGGGATTAAGAACATTGCTATAATTGGGCAGGTTAGATATTTATGGACCCTAGGAATTTTAAAAAGAGTATCTCTCAAAATTATAGCAATACTATAGCTCCTCTGGTAAATTTAACTGCAGCAGAAACCAAGTACAGTAACTTGGAGACAAGTTTTATAAAATTAATTTAGGTAATATATTAACTTTACATAATTAGACAGTAATCATATCTTATAAATATTTATACAACTGAAATGTTAAATTAGTAAAAGTGAAAATCTGATAACTGTAGCCACTGCTAATAGTTTTAGTTTTGTTTTTTAAAAGAGGAAAAGGGCCAGGCCTGGGGGCTCAAGCCTGTAATCCCAGCACTTTGGGAGGATGAGGTAGTAGGAATGCTTGAGCCTAAGTTCAAGAACAGTCTAGGAAACACAGTGAGACCCCATCTCTACAAAAATAAACAAATTTAGCCCGGTGTGGTGGCACATGTTGGTAGTCCCAGCTACATGGGAGGTCAAGGCAGGAGAATTGCTTAGACACAGGAGTTTGAGGATACAGTGAGCTGTGATCATGCCACTGCACTTCAGCTCAGGTGTCAGAGTAAGACCCTGTCTCTCTAAAAATAAATAAATAAATAAATAAATAACAAAAATTTACAAAACAGGGTGGCACCTGTGGCTCAAGGAATAAGGGCGCCAGCCCCATATACCAGAGATGGTTGGTTCAAACCTGGCCCCGGCCAAAAAAAGCCAACCAAAAAATTTACAGAAAGGAAAAAGTGGGGCACCGGCCCCATATACCAAGAGTGGCAGGTTTGAGCCCGGCCCCGGCCAAACTGCAACAAAAAAATAGCCGAGTGTTGTGGCGGGCACCTGTAGTCCCAGCTACTCGGGAGGCTGAGGCAGGAGAATTGTCTAAGCCTAAGAGCTGGAGGTTGCTGTGAGCTGTCATGCCATGACACTGTACTGAGGGGGATGGAGTGAGACTCTGTCTCTACAAAAAAAAAAAAAAAAAAAAAGGAAAAAGCAAGTTGAATTAGGTGCTCTCTTAATTTTCCAAGGTAATGATTATAGTTCTAAAATAATTATGATAAAAACCAGTAATGCCAGAGAACACTAAAACAATTTTCTTGTAAGTCTGTGAATTGAGAATAACACTAGTGTACAGCCCATTATAAATAGCAATTGTTTTTCTTTTCCACTGTATTAATGTTTTTAAATTACAAAAAATAATACTACATAACAATGTACATCGCTGTATCAAGATGTATATCAAATTCCGAAATTCTCAACTTACAATAATTCATCATTAGGCTAAAAAGCAGGTATGATTCTTGGGTGGTGCCTGTGGCACAGTGGGTAGGACACCAGCCCTAGCCCCACATACCGAAAGTGGCGGGTTCAAACCTGGCATTGGCCAAACTGCAACAAAAAAATAGCCAGGCATTGTGGTGGGTGCCTGTAGTCCCAGCTACTGGGGAGACTGAGGCAAGAGGCTCACCTACGCCTAGGAGTTGGAGGTTGCTCTGAGCTGTGACACCATGGCACTCTACTGAGGGCAATAAAGTGAGACTCTGTCTCTTAAAAAAAAAAAAAAAGCAGGTATGATTCAGGTAGTAAAAATAATCAAAGGTAATACTTACCTCCAGTTTCTGTATTATAATAATAGGTATAACCATCTTCACTTAAACCTTCTACCCAAACGGTCTTCCCTGCTATCTAATAGGAGGAAAAAATCCAGCATCAACAAAGATAATAATCACGGTCATATACTGAATAACTAAGGAAAAGTCAGTCACCCTTTCCTTTCCTCTTGACACCTGGGAAATGGGGGCGGTAGTACTAATTACAGCCAGAAGCTTGTTTTCTGCTAATCACTAGCCAAGTTTCAAGGAGGCAATGCCTCACCTCTGAAAGTTAGGAACAATTTTTTCCAAATGGACAGGGACATGTGAATGGTAACTGACTACAAACCAACTATGGAGTTGGAGTTGCATATGCAACCTGCATATGGAGTTTTTGGATAAATTTTGCTTTATGACCTCTCCCACCCTTCCGACTAAGGATTATAGGAAAAAAAGAACAAAGTTGGGGGGGGTGATTTGTAAATAAATTTGCTTAATGAAACTCTACAAAACCCTCAGAAACCCATCACTTTAAAAAAAACAAAAATACTATTAATATGTTTTGGTTACCTTTTTTAAGTTTCCTTCAAAGCCTTCAGGTTTCTCCCACTGAGAT
The DNA here is from genome assembly GCF_000181295.1 of Otolemur garnettii. NCBI lineage: Eukaryota > Metazoa > Chordata > Mammalia > Primates > Galagidae > Otolemur > Otolemur garnettii. The sequence continues at coordinate 717,226 of NW_003852435.1, forward strand.
GCTTAAAGCAAAATATATTGCATTTATAAGATCATTTTGATTAAAAAATTTTTCCAAAAAATTTAATTATGCAAAAATTTATAAGATAGTCATTGTGTACAAACTACTATCAGTGCACAGCTTAAAATGTAATTGAAAAATAAAAAAGAAACAACATACATCCCAGTAGTATTGTGTAGAGAATACATGTGAAATTCTGGTAACTTTTCATTCTATATAGAATGAAGGGTGAGAAGTTACCAGAACTTCCATAGGAATTAACAGAGAGAGGTAGGGCTTCTCTAAAGACTTCATGGAATTCAGGCTTGGTAAGTTTCAAAGAAAAGAGATGACTTTTTGTTATCTTGGGGCAAGGGAGAACAAGAGATGGATTGAATGACTCAGCGGAGGAATAAGATGAAGTATGCAGAAATTAAAAACAAGTATTGCTGAGAGTAAGAACACACAAAGTAGGGGGTGAACAACCAAAGCAAGCAGGAAGGACTAGAAGGAAGAAAAGAAATAATATTTTCTAAAAAAATCTGAGAAAGAATTCTATTACCAGTACACAATTATTTATGGTATCCTCACTGCTGAACTAGAATATACATGTCTCTTAAGGCTTAAAGCAAATAAACTCTAAGAGATTATTAATGTTTCTATGTAGTCCCAAGCTGATTATGATTCTAAAGATAATTTCACTAATACTGTTACCCAGAGGTTTCCTCATGATTAACTCTCTGATCTTATTTCCTACCTTCCTAACCATATTTAACTTTTTTGCTGGCTTTTCTCCTACCCATTCATTAATATACATATTACCCATCCTCGTTATTTCTTGCCTTATTTTCTCTGCTTATGATCTCACATACAGTAGAATCTCTGTAAGTTGACTACCCAAGGGACTGTAACAAACTGGTCAACAATAAAGAACTAGGCCTACTATATTGATATACACATGTGGTGCATGTCTGGGCTATGAAAATTAGGTCAACTTAAGGAGGTGGTCAGCAGTGGTGGTTCCACTGTACTCATAAAAGTTAACATATTATCTATATCCCCGGACTCAATTTAGTTTTCCAACTTCAGACTATAATCAGCAATTAGCAACAGAAAATTGCAACATGAATAAATTCAACATATTGAATAATTTATTATTGTCACCATTAAATTTATTTTTGGTTTCTGTATTTTATACCTAAGTAAATGGCACCATCATTCTCCCTGACCCCTACAATATGGCCCCAATCTATGCATTTCTCCAGTCTCATTCTGCCACTACATCTTCAAAGAACTTCACGTTTCATTTCCATCACATGATTCTCTCTTTCCCTAACTTTCAAATCTTTTTTTGGTTCATATAGTTTTATGTAAAATGCTGTACCTTTCTGATTTTTTTCTTTTTGAGACAGAGCCTCAAGCTATCCCCCTGCGTAGAGTGCTGTGGCATCACAGCTTATAGCAACCTCTAACTTCTGGGCTCAAGTGAGTCTCTTGCTTCAGCCTCCCAAGTAGCTGGGACCACAGGTGCCTGCCACAACACCTGGCTATTTTTTGGTTTCAGCCGTCATTGTTGTTTGGCGGGCCCTGGCTGGATACGAACCTGCCACCTTAGGTGTATGTGGCTGGTGCCTTAGCCACTTGGGCCACAGGCGCAGAGCCTGTACCTTTCTGATAATCTGCTGAAATCTTCTTCAATCAAAATACTTATGGAGTGTCTGTAATGTGTTCTGTGCCAGGGATACAAATGGTAAGATACATTTCTGATATCCTCATTTTAATTTAGAGATTAAATGTAATTCCTGTGATAATCTCTCAGAGCTAAATTATCACAATGAGTTCCACATTATTTGGGCTCCCTCCCATATAAACTTAACATTACTTATAGTGTTTAAAAATTCCTCCTTGTAATAAGTTTATTTCTGTCAGTAAATTTTATGTTTCTGAAGAGCAAAATGTTACATAAATGTAGAATAAATGCATTCACTTATACAAAAATTTATACATATATGTTTGGGGAGTAAAAATCCCAAATATATTTAGTTTTTAAGGAAAACTAAAGGTATTTTTGATATTGTTACTGACACTACTGTGTATTTCATTAGAAACTAATACCAACATTTATACGAAAGGGTAGTTTTACTGGGTCAATCAAGACAGTTACACAAGAAAGAAGTCAGTTTCTGGCTCCCACACTGCTTTTAGATAGAAAATGTCTTCTGTAGAGTATTTCAAGTACCTCTACAATTTATGACGTGGATTTGAAATGCCTTATTTCCATGTAAAATACTTTTTCTTCCATGAAGTTTATACTTTCAGAAAGTTTTATTGAGAAAATATAAAGCTATAGTTCACGTGTAAGGAATCCATCATTAAAGTCTTTGACTAAGCATGATGCTGAGTCACTATGAGGACACTTTTATAATAAAGGGCACATAATGTTCTCACCTTCTGGAAGAAGAAAAAAATGAAAAGTTAATCTTTTGTTATTTAAAATGTTCCAATATTAAATAAAAATACTAACATAAAAACTGCTCTATTCTACTAGAAGAATTGTTTTCTACTAGTTTTATGCCTAAATAACTTACCTCCAGAGATAAGATCATAATAGTAATGGTAACCCTCAGAAGTTATGCCTTCTACCCATCTGCCTTTTGGAGGATCTTTTTTTTTCTTCTTTTTTTCTTTCTGTTGATTTGATGTAGAAGTGGGTGGGACAGCACTGGTTACTGGTGATATGCCTGGCTCTGAAATTTCTAGAGAAGAAATTAGAGAATGCTGAAGTAGCCAGAGTAACTTGACTGGGAACTTGACTTATTATTATAAAGTATATTTGGAAAAACGAACATGTAAGAATATACAGAAAAACTGTACAAAATAGAATAAGGAAAATTTATTCCTATCAGGTGTTAAAACTTACTCTAAAATTACAGTAAAAAAAATCCAGGCCAGCTATGCATGGTGGCTCATGTCTATAACCCTAGTACTTTGGGAGCTGAGGTAAAAGGATCATTTGAGCCAGGAGTTTGATACCAGCCTGGGTAACATAGTGAGACCTCATATGTTTTTTTTTTTTTTTTTTGAGACAGAGCCTCAGGCCGTTGCCCTGGGTAGAGTACTGTGGCATCACAGCTTACAGCAACCTCTAACTCCTGGGCTCAAGCGATTTTCCTGCCTCTGCCTCCCAAGTAGCTGGGACCACAGGCCCCCGCCACAACGCCCGGCTGTTTTTTGGTTGCAGCTGTCATTGTTGTTTGGTGGGCCTAGGCTGGATTTGAACACGCCAGCTCAGGTGTATGTGGCTGGCGCCTTAGCCACTTGAGCCACAGGCGCTGAGCCGAGACTTCATATCTTAAAAAAGAAAAAATAACTAGGCAGGTATTATGTACCTATAGTCCTAGGTACTTGACAGGCTGACATGGGAGGGTCAATTGAGCCCAGGATGTTGTGGCTGCAGTGAGCTATGGTCATGATTCTCCACTCTAAACATGGTGCAAGAGAAAGGCCTTGCCTCTTAGAAAAAAAAAAATCTAGCAATGTGTAACTGATGTAGTTGTAGACAAACACATAATTGAAACAGAAAAGTTCAGATACAGAGCAAACTACAGAAATCTGTTTCTTATTAGAGGAAAAAGGGTAGAATATTTCACAAAAAGATTTTGGAATATTTGGTTATTTTGGAAAAAAGTGAAGTTATTCCCCCTTCCTACTTTTTAATTATCTTTATTTATTTATGTTTTGAGACAGAGTTTCACTATGTCATCCTCGGTAGAGTGCCGTGGTGTCACAGCTCACAGCAATCTCCAACTTTTGGGCTTAAGCAATTCTTTTGCCTCAGCCTCCCAAGTAGCTGGGACTATAGGCACCCGCCACAACGCCCAGCTATTTTTTGTTGCAGTTGTCACTGCTGTTTTAGCTGGCCTAGGCTGGGTTCAAACTTGCCAACCTTGGTGTATATGGCTGGTGCCATAAATACTGTGCTACTGGTGTAGAGCCTCCCCTTCCTATTTTTTTGTAACAATACAAGTACCAAGTCAAAAAAATTTATAGAAAAAATACAAAGTAAGATAATGTAAATTTGGGTACATAAGCACTAAAATATTCCGTATGGCAAAAATGAAAAAGCATATATACAAGAAAGACAAGAGGCTTGGCGCCTGTGGCTCAAGTGGCTAAGGCACCAGCCAAGTACACCTGAGCTGGTGGGTTCGAATCCAGGCCAGGCCCGCCAAACAACAATGATGGCTGTAACCAAAAAATACCCGGGCATTGTAGCAGGCACCTGTAGTCCCAGCTACTTGGGAGGTGGAGGCAGGAGACTCGCTTGAGCCCAGGAGTTGGGAGGTTGCTGTGAGCTGTGGTGCCATAGCACTCTACCCAGGGTGACAGCTTGAGGCTCTGTCCCCACCACCCCCAAAAAAAGAAAGACAAGAAAATATTTGTAACAAATACGGCAAACAGTTAATATTCCTAACAAAAATCCCTTACAAACTGATCATTCTAATAGAAAAGTGAATAAAAATTACAAAGGCAATTCAGAGAATTAATGTTTACCTTAGCTAATGTTCAAAGAAATGGAAATAATTTTTTGTTTAGTGATCAGTAAGTACTAAACAGAATGACCAAATCTAGTGTTAGCCTGAACCATCAGGTGTTTACACTGGTGTGAATAAATGGGTAGTTTTTACAGCTTTATGTGTCAAAAGGGTGGCCAGTTATTTCCAACACCAGTTAATAAACTTATTTTATTTCTACAGAAAGTGTAAATCAGTATTTATCTGGATACGGCATGGTATTAGCTATCAGTATACACAGTAAAACTGTATTCACACTTTGATGCTGTAATCTCATTTCCAGAAATTAAACCTACAGAGATAAGTAAATGTGAAAAGATACATGCATAAGGATGTTCACTGTAGCATTCTTTGTAACATGAAAAGCTCTAAGAAATTGAAATGATAACCAGGAAAAGATTAAATTATAATACTTTATGAGTGGTCACTATAATAAGCCATTTGTACCATAATGTTACTAACTTAGTAAAAATCTAAGAGGCAATCCTGTTTGACTCCAGAGTCTGCGCTCCTGTCACATAAAAATGATATACCTTGGGCGGCACCTGTGGCTCAGTGAGTAGGGTGCTGGCCCCATATACCAAGTGGGTTCAAACCCAGCCCCGGCTGAACTGCAACAAAAAAATAGCCAGGCATTGTGGTGGGCACCTGTAGCCCAGCTACTTGGGAGGCTGAGGCAAGAGAGTCATTTAAGCCCAAGAGTATGAGGTTGCTGTGAGTTGTGATGCCACAGCACCCTGCCAAGGGCAATATAGTGAGACTCTGTCTCCAAAAAAAAAAAAAAAAATGATATACCTTCTTAATTATTTAAAAGAAAAGATTTTAAATATCATTATCATTAAGGGAAAAAAATAAACCTAATAGACCACAGTACAAAATGTACAATTTAAAAAAACCTAAAGAATCTAAATAAAATCTTAACAATAGTTATTGAGTTTTTTTTTTTTTAGTTATTGAGTTTTAAAACACTCTTCTCTTGGGCCATGCACGGTGGCTCATGCCTTATAATCCTAGCACTCTGGGAGGCCCAGGCTGAGCTCATGGAGAACAAGAGAGTTAGAGACCAGTCTGAGCAAGAGCAAGACTCCTGCCTCTAAAAACAGCTGTCATTCTGGTGGGATCCTGTACTCCCAGCAACTAGAGAAGCTCAGGCAAGAGAACCGCTTAAGCCGAAGAGTTTGAGGTTGCTGTGAGCTATGACCCCAGAGCACTCTGCCCAGGGCGACAAAGTGATTATCTTAAAAACAAAAAACAAAACCAAAAAAAGCTTTTCTTTCTATTATACTGTTGTACGTGTAAAGGAATATATATCCTATTTAGGAAAACAAGGCTGTAAGTAATATTTAATAGGAAAATTCATTTAAATATAAAAGCTAAAATTTATTTTCCCAAAGGGCAGTATAATGGAATTTCTCAATCCACATAATTGTTAAAAGTTGAACTTTTAATTATTCTCTAATTTTTCAGAAATACCTACATCCTTTTCCTCCCAAAAATGAACACATGACTTTATTCTTATTGAACCCCCAAATTTTCTCACCTTTTAAGTATCAACGTCCAGGATAATAGTTTTAAAGTCTGGCTACAACTGTTCTTATTTAATGAAGGCAATGCTAATTAAAACATAACTGATATTTTGCTTCAAACCTTAATTAAAAGCTGTTTTTATTAGAAAGCAAAGAATATCATTACATGTTGACTATCCCAATCACAAAGCAAAATCAACCACTATCTGTCACATGCTTGGCTTCAGGAAAATGGATTTGTCATGAATGAGATGCTCACAGTTTCCCAGTTTAAAGCCTAAATTCAATGACAAGATAAGATACATTCTAGTTTAATAATGTCTTTTATTTGGAATTTCCTTATTTTCAAATCTTCAAAAATAAATGCCTTCTAGTAAAATCAATTAATTTGTCCACAAAATCTAATTAACTACATATATTTACTCATAAAAACACAATAGTTTTGACCATAGGGATAAAACGAACCATAATTATAATGCAAGGCCTATTTTTTAATGAATAGTGTCTTTTAGCCAAATAACTAGAATACCTAAAGAACTCAAAGTGCCTCTGAAACAAGCAATTCATTTAGCACTAGGTAAACATATAGGTAGTAGTATGGTGGCTGTGAACAGACGTATTAAAAGCAAATCAGAAGTGCATGAGCACCAGTCTAATAGGGCTATGGTATATAATAAAAGGCCTGAGACTATACACTGAGTTTTTAACCTCTTTACGGAAACAATCTAAGCTCACTTAGCATGACCTCTAATGTTACTTTTAAAACACACTGGCTGCTTTTTACCTGACTCTAAGCCAAGCCTTTTCAAATCCTCTTGGTATGCTTTCAGGGCAGCTGCCTCCATTGCAGCAAACTCCTTTGATGCCTTTTCTTCTTCCTTTGCCTTATCCAGGCTTTTCTGCTTAATCTATGAAAGACGCATATGAAACAGAACGTGAGATAAAGGACTGACATTTACATAGAAATATTGGCAAAGAAATAATCTGAATTACCTCACTGATCCTTTTTGCCACATTTTCCTTATGATTCTTTCCTCTTTCATGAAATTCAACACTCTTGAAAATGAAAAAAGGAGAAAATACAAAGGAAAACTATATAAACATCATAAAATTCATAATAAATACAGTAAATATGGAACATAAAAATTAAAATTAAAATGACTGACAGAAAAGATAAAAGCAGATTAATTTATTCAATAACTGGCCCATTTTGTCAAATGATGTTAGGGAACCACATTATTATTATGATCTCTGACTAGGTTTCCCTTGGTTCTTAAAATAAACTATGATGACCATATTAATAGAGAAAAATACAAGGTTCCCTTGATGACTAATCTAGTGAACACGATTAGGATGAGGACTTAACAGCTAAAAGAGGACTGGAAAAAAAAAAATCTTAAGAAACACCTCTCAAAATCAAAACAAGTTTCTAGAATTTTATTGCTCTCTTTGCCATATTTTTAGGAACATACAGAACAATGATTCTTACTGCTTTATTCCTCAAAATTAGGAAAAAAGTAGACATTTAAAATTCAGGGCTCTGCGCCTGTAGTTCAAGTGGCTAACGTGCCAGCCACAACACTGGAGCTGGGGGGTTTGAATCTCTAGCCCAGGCCTGCCAAGCAACAATGACAATTACAACCCAAAAATAGCTGGGCGTTGTGGCCAGAGCCTGTAGTCCCAGCTACTTGGGAGGCTGAGGCAAGAGAATCGCATAAGCCCAAGAGTTGGAGGTTGTTGTGAGCTGTGACGCCATGGCACTCTACCCAGGGCAACAGCTTGAGACTCTGCCTCAAAATAAATAAATAAAATAAAAATAAAAATAAAATAAATACATAAAATTCCTCACAAATTGTAAACAGTCGCTTTTTTTTTTTTTTTTTTTTGAGACAGAGTCTCACTATGTCGCCCTTGGTAGAGTGCCATGGCATCACAGCTCATAGCAACCTCAAACTCTTGGGCTTAAGTGATTCTCTTGCCTTAGCCTCCCAAGTAGCTGGGAGTAGAGGCACCTGCCACAATGGTCAGCTATTCTTTTGTTGTAGCTGCTATTGTTGTTTGGCAGGCCTGGGCTGGGTTTAAACTTGTCAGCCCCGGTGTATGTGGCCGGCGCCCCAGGTGCTTAAGCTATAGGCGCCGAGCTGTAAACACACACTTTTGTATAATATGGTAGTGGTACAAAATGTACAACTCCTATGGAAGACAATTTTCTAGTAACTATCAAAATTCCAACTACTTTGACCCTTTGACACAGCAATCCCATTTCTGGGTATTTGTTCTATAGATATACCTGCACGTGTACAAAATGATGTCATGTACAAGGTTATTCACTGTAGCACTGTTTGCAGTAATAATCCAAATATCCATCTATACGGGACTGGCTAAACAAACTATGATAGATTCTTACAGATTGCTAGAATAGAGAACAAAGAAGCTCTCACGTGGAGAGAGCCCAAGACAACATATTGCTCAATTTTTTAAAACTATGGTGCAGAACTGTATATATAGTACATTACCATTTTGTATACTGAGTAGGAATCTATATCTGTATATGTAGAAACAATGGAAGGATAGACAAGAAAATGAAAAAAAGGGTAACTAATTAGGAGTGATGGTAATTGGATGAACTGGAACCAGGGTGAGTAGGCATTATTACCTATTTAAACAACCAGAAATGCTCCTTAAATTACAAACGTCTGGTTGTATGTAGTAAAACATTCCTGGTTAGCTCCGCAAAATAAAGTTCTGTCAATCAAATCTTCTATGATGCATTAACTGAGCCATCTAATACTACTGTGAATTCCTCTTTAAATCGTGACATTGTAAAGCAAATAATCATCCTCTATCTTTCATATACTGGGTTTCCTAAAGTTGATGATACCACACAAAGAATATTAAAGGACCATTCAAAATTAATTTTGTTTCTAATTAAAGGTTAAACCAAAGTGTGTATTAGCAATTTAGGAGATAAAGACAGACTACACAGAAAGGGATTACTTACTCTAGATAAGTCATAAAATTCATTTTACAGCCTGGATACCTCCAAGAGGGAGAGACTTTCAGTGATTTTTTAAAAATTTATGATATTTACTTGTAAAGACAGTCTAAGTCAAATAAAGTCAAGAACTGCAACAACTATCCAAAAAGACAAAAACAAAACATTAAAAAAAAAGAAAGCCCAAACCACAAACACCTTGTAGACAACAGTAAATAAATGTCTACCAAAGAAATCCACAAAATATGGAAGTGCCATCCTTGCTGTATCCAACTCTGCCAAGTGAAAATGATATATAAATATAATAGACACCCTATAAATTTGTGCATGATGACAAGCAGAAGAGGGGAAAATCAGTGGTAAGTTTTCTGCTTTATATCTTAAAAAGCTAGATAGAGAATAGGAGATAGTGTATAACAGAGTTGCTACTTGTGTATTCCAGGACAGAGGAATAATGATCTTTAAACCATAAGCCCCCAAAGATATAAAGTGCTACATAAAATACGTTTAACTGGCTCCGTGCCTGTGGCTCAAGTGGCTATGGTGCCAGCCACATACACCTAAGGTGGCAGATTTGAATCCAGCCTAGGCCGCCAAACAACAATGAAGGCTGTAACCAAAAAATAGCCAGGTGTTGTGGCTGGTGCCTGTGGTCCCAGCTACTTGGGAGGCTGAGGCAGGAGAACTCCCTTGATCCCAGGAGTTGGAGGTTGCTGTGAGCTGTGATGCCACAGCACTCTACGCAGGGGGATAGCTTGAGGCTCTGTTTCAAAAAAAAAAAAAAAAGTTTAACTATTTATAAAGCAAATACATACAATAAAACCACAATATGTTCTTTTTCTGTTTTAAAGACTTTCCACTTAAACTTTTCTTTGAATTATGGTAGTATTATAAACAACAGCAGTATAGTGTAGGCATTTCATAAACATGAAGGAGATTATCTACTTATTGTCCATTTCCTGAAAGGTCATAAATAATTTGGCTTAAAATATAATCAAGTTTAGGTTGATGAAAAGGAAGAAAGCTCATAGCTTTCATACATGTAATAAGACAAAAATCTTTTGATGTTTTGAAAAATCAAGAGAAATGTATATGAGAATTGCTTTGTAAACTGTAAGTATACATCAAAAAGGAATACTTGACATGAACACATTATTATTAGAACAAGAGTGGAATTATCATACAGGCCTATTGTCTGCTATCCAGCACTTGCAGTAATCACAGAATTTCTTTGGTTGTGACTTCCAGTAGTCCGCCCTGAAAAAGGGAAAAACAAGTCTAAGCTTAATCAAAATTTAAAAAGGTGAAATATGCAAGCTTCACATCTTGTTATATACATAAACTCCTTGTTGTATTAGTTAACTGGCTCAAGTAGTCAACTGAACTTCTGTAGCTGGCAGAGTAAAAACGGTATGTGTTGTATTTATTTTTAAAAAAAAAACTTCTTTAAATAAAATACCTTTTAAAAATGCCTCATTTGTTAGTGTCATCGGTAGGAAAAAATAAGGAACATCTTAGAGAAGAGCATTTATCCTTTCTGTTCTTTTTGGCTTTGGGGGAGGATGCTGTAATGGAGGCTGAAGTGAACTCATGTTTGCCTTAAAACAAGTTATTTTCACCAAAAGAACCAAGGACAAGACTACAGTGGGGGGAAAACTGTGGTTCCTCCGAGCCGATGAATACAAGTTGTTCTTGAGCCTCAGGGCAAGACAGAGTTGAAACAGCCAAGGGACTTCTCGGAAAAAAACAAAACAAAACAAAACAAAAGTCGTCACTACGCTGTCGGGGCTGGCCGCTTCTGGTGGGCGGCGGAGGGAGCCGTAGCCGCAGCCCAAGCCCAGAGTTTCACAATACCCGAGGGTTCAGGCGGTTCGGAACCGAAAAGGGCGCCCGCAACTCCCCATGGCTCAGTGGAGGGAGCACCGCGTCGCTTCCACAGCTGCTGTCCAACCCGCCACCTTCTCCGGCCACCGGTCTCGCACCCCAGAACCAGCGCTCCACGCCTCCAGAGCGCTCGGCGGGGCTTTTCTACCCAGCCCAGAGGACCGTCCCCGCCGGTCGGGCGCCGGTCCCGAGCGAGTTAAGAGCGCGTCCGTCACGCCCCCGGCCGAAGGGCGGGAGAAGGGGGGAGGAAGACCCGGGGGGGAGGAAAGGCAGCCCAGTGAAACAACACCTCGTTGTTTAGGGCCTGAGACCCAACTCACATGACTGCGCCAGCCGCCCCGCGCGTCGTCAGGGGTCCAGCTCAGACTCGCGCTCTCCGACCGAGACGAGTAGGGCCCGGCCCGCCGCGAGGACCGCCCGAGCCTCCCTCCGAGCCCGGACACCTCCCTCTTTCCCCGGGACCGGCGTTCCACGGTTCCCCACTACGGGTGCCCGGACGACCCAATCCGCGTTCGAAATCGCCTCCTCTTCCCCTCCCCCTACAGGGGCGGTACTCTCGGCTTCTGAGAGGTGGGATCAGTATAAAGGGGCTGAGGTCACCGGGAAGGGGGGTAAGCGCGACGGGACTTGAGCCGAGGGACTGGGCTTTAAGCCTGAAGTCTTCGCGGCTTCCCGCTAGCTTTCTCCTCCTTTGGGATCCAGACCCTCCTCCCTCCTTCTCGGCTCGCTGGCTCCTGGCCAAGGAGCTCGCGCGCTGCCTCCGCCCCGAACGCAAACAGCTGTTCCCAGAGACGTCGCGGCTTTCAACTTTGCCAACTAGTCCGCACGCACTTTGAACAGCGGAGCAACCTGGACCTGTGGGTTGGGGGCCGTTGCGGAGTTTAAAAAGAAAGGTGAAACAGCGGGTTCCTGGGTTTGGAGTCTCCGGGGTTTGCCTCACAACTTTCCGGCTGCGACGAAGCGGCCCCGCCCCACCCTTCCCCGCGTCGCCCGCGCGCCGGGACCGGCTAGTTTTCTTGCTCGGGAGAGCGTGGGCAGCAGCGGCTCGCGTGGCACTGAGGCGGCGGCGGGAGCGGCAGCGCCAGTGTAGGCAAGGCGGCAACGGAGGTTACGCTTGTCAGGTGGGTCTCGGCGTGGAGCTCAGCAGCAGTTCCCATATGGTCTAGCGGTTAGGATTCCTGGTTTTCACCCAGGCGGCCCGGGTTCGACTCCCGGTATGGGAACGGGGTCCCTTTTTTTTTTTTTCCTTTTAATTTTAAATAAAAAATCGATGTGCAGGACTGACTGATTTTCAACGTCCTGGGTCATTTCTCGTCCTCCTGCCCTGGTGAGTTTGTGAAAAGGGGGCATTGCTGTAGTTGTTAGTTGCTCCGTGAGCTCGACTGCGGCTTTCGGCGCTAGCCAGGAGTACCGCCCGAGCACCGAGTACCGCGCGGGCACTGAGTGCGCGCGGGGTCCCTCTCCCTCCCGCCTCGCGCTGGCCGGGCCGGTCGGCCACGAAAGAGTTTCACTTTCCCCGGGGCTGCTCCCCCACCCGTCCGTTCCTGGCGGTAGTTTTCTCCACGCTCGGGAGGTGATGATTAACTCCGGCCTCGCGCTATCTCCTCCCTGCGCCCCCCTCCGGCCCACACCCTCCTTGGCCGCCCATTTCTCGCTCGCCCCCAAAGATGCGAAGAGTGTTCCCCTCCGCTCCCCAGGCGCCCCGGAGCCCGCTCGGGGTCCAGTAGTGCCTGTGCCGGTCCGTCCGCCGGGTGTTCAGGAGGCCCCCTCCCGCGGAACGCAGTGTGCTGCGCGCAGCCTCCCGGGGGGCGCGCTTTCCCGTCCGCGCCGCCGCCCGGTACCCCTGAGAGGTCGTCTCAACTTGACACTCCGGGCGCTGGTCGCGGTCACAAAAAGTACCCCAGACTCAGGAGAAGGTTCTCGGCGAGGAGAACGTTTTTTTCTTCTGCTTTTAAAAAAATACTCGAGCTCTGGAGAAGAAGTAATACCACTATGATGCGTTGCCTTTAAATAAGAAAATTAATTTTTCTTCTGGGTCTGATGTTTTCAGCGCCGTTGATTAAAAAAAAAAAAAAAATCCTAGGGTAGAGGTGGGGCTTGGAAGAGAGAAAATTGGCTGGAGACTGGGGAGGGGATGTTACAACAAAGTTTCACTGTATTTTTAAATATAGAAGCCCTGTGTTTATTACAGAGAAGGGGCAGCTGTGTCAGCAGCATGTGAGCTGTAAATGAAACAAAAGCGTTATCTTAAATGCAAGCTGAAATTAGAAAATAGGATCAGCTATAACGTTTAGTCAGTTGGGCCTCTGGAAACAAATGAGAGAAACAGTGACTTTTGTGGCTATTAAAGCAAAAGCTTTGGTTGTCAGTGTTTGTGTTCCCATGCTGTTTTATGTCTTTAACTGGACAGTAAATTTGTTAATGCTATCTGCAGGATTAAGGATTAATTAGCCTTACATTGTGAAATGAAAAAAAAAAGCAAAGCCCCCCCCCCCAACTGTAAGTATTTTGAGTGTTCTTCATTAACTCAGATGTTTGCGTGTTTACTGCTCCAGGCACCACCAGATGCTTTTGAAGTTACTAATGTTCAAGTTCTTCATGTTGGTAGGGAGTGGATGGAATACTGAATGGAATGATATTTTGGCCTCTGTGATTAACTGTGCGACCTTGGGGAGGAGATCTTTCACCTCTGTGGTCTGGCTTTGGAGCTAGAAATTTTTCATGATACTTATCACTCGTAGCTGCAAAGAACTGTTGGTTGAACTGAATTCCAGAATAGGTAAGGACAGTGGAAAATTTTCACTTAAATGAGTATTGTGTCATTAGTAGGAAGCGCTTACTAAAGAATTACAGTAGTTCCAAATTTGAGAGGAAGGAAAGGCAGCTCTTCCTTAATTGTCCCTAGGGAAACTTTAACTTTTTCCTTGCATTTTGTAATGAGTTGGTGTCCTGTTGTACTAAACGGTATTAAAATGGATCTCATTTTCAATTGTGTACTCAGTAATTGTTGTACTAGGAGGTGGGTGGAAGGGAATAGTGGGGTTATCTCTGTGGAAGACACAAACTCACCTTATGAATAGGCGTTATATGCTGATGCCACATCTGAGTACTACTGGAGCAGTCAATTCTACTCAGGGAAGAGAACTGGAGAAGAGATATGGAGGGGAGAATGTGTACCCTGGACCTTGAAGAACTGGTTGGATTTCTCCTGGTTGGGGAATGTGAATCATAAAGCTGAGGTGGGGGAAACAAGTATGAGGCTGGCAAGTAGTCTTGTTTGGCAGGAGCGCAGAGAGTCTGGAAAGAGAAGTATGGAAGACCAAGCTGGGAATGCAGAAAGGAATTTTAACTTGATAAATTTTGACTAGGTAACAGGTTCTTTTGTCAAGGAATGATATTTTATGTCACTAGAGTTTTAAAAACATCTTTGGTCTCTTAGAAAACCCAAATAGAGCAGTAATGTGTGTAAAATTCTTGCTTTAAACATTTTACACATAGAAACATGTAGACTATTTTGTGCCCATTCGGTTTTATGTTTAGGAGTTGTTTAATAGAATGGAGAAAAGCTATCAGTTAATTATAATTCAATTTGTAAGAGTGAAGTCTAGGTTTCAGTTATGAGAATGATTCAGAGTTATATTTTTGTGTGCTTGCTTTACAGAAAATGAGTTTAGGCTGGGCACAGGGACTCACACCTGTAATTGTAGCACTTTGGGCAGCTGATGCGGGAGGATCACTTGAGGCCAGGGGTTTGAGACCAGCCTAGGCGATAGTGAGACATAGTGAGACTTCTGTCTCTGGAAAGAAAAAAATTCAGAAAGATTAGCTGGGTGTGGTGACCTGTACCAGTAGTTCCAGGTACTTGGGAGGCTCAATCCAGGAGTTGAAGGCCTCAGTGAGCTATAATAATGCCACTGCACTCCAGCCTTAGTGAAGGAGGAAAAAGAAAATGATTTTGATAGTCTAAGACAGAGCTGCTGGATAATATGAGTAAGGCATACACTTTAAATGGGTTAAGGCTAGGTGATCAGTTTGTGAGGATTCCTTCTTATGATTCTGCCTTATTACTAAAACATTGGCAGTCATGTTTTAAGTGTTTTCTTTTGGACCACAGAATAGCGACACTAATTGAGAAGTGTGGATTTACCCAAAGAGTCTCTTTAATATTTGCTAATCTTAGCTGTAATCAGAAGATATATGAAAGTTTAATAAATGCTTGCAGAGATAAACACCTGCACTTAAAGACATCGAAGGGATTAAGAAGTGATTACAGAAGTTTAGGTAAAATCCAAAGCGTCTGACGCCCAACATAATCTGGCCTCTGCTTACCTCCTCAACTTTGTTTCTTACCTTTTCTACCTCTTCCTTATACTTAAGCCACTTCATTACACTGCCTTTTTGCTTTTTGAACATGCCAAACTTACCATTGTCTCAGAGTTTTATTACTTACTCTTTCCTCTGTGGGGAGTATTCTCCCTCTAGGTTGTCTTATCTTAGGTCAACTTTATCTTTTCAGAGAGGTTTTTTGGACCACCGTACCTAAAGACTCCTTCTTGATTACTTTCTTGTTACTTTATTATTTATTTACTTATTTATTCATTTATTTTTGAGGCAGAGTCTCAAGCTGTCGCCCTGGGTAGAGTGCCCCGTGGTGTCACTTCTCACACCAACCTCAAACTCTTGGGCTTAAGCGATTCTCTTGCCTCAAACCCACCACCACCACCCCTCCCACCCCCCGTAGCTGGGATTACAGGCGCCTGCAACAATGCCTGGCTATTTTTTTGTTGCATTTGGCATTGTTGTTTGGTGGGCCCGGGCTTAAGTGGAACCCATCACCTCTGGTGTATGTGGCTGGTGCCCTAGCCACTTGAACTACAGGCGCCGAGCCTCTCTTGTTACTTTAAAGTTTTTTCTTCATTTTCTTACTATCTGAAATTAACCTATTTATTTCTGTTCTTTTCTTATTCCATCAAAGGATTGCCTGAGCCAAGAGTTTGAGGTTGTTGGGAGCTATGACGCCACAGCACTCTACCCAGGGCAATGGAGTGACTGAGACTCTGTCCCTTCCTACCTCCCACCCTCCTTCCACCCCCCATCCTCCACCAGAAAGAATATAAGGTCCATGAGGATGCAGATATTATAGAGTGAGAGCATTCTTGTTCTATAAAATTCAAACAGTAGTGAATAATAATAGTTGCAAACCTCATACATTGCTGGTAGAGATATAGAATGGTGCAGCTGTGATGGTTTGATGGTTCTGTCACTTCATAAAAACAATTTTGCAGTACCTCAAAATGTTAAACAGTTACCGTATGACCCAGCATTTTCACTCCTACGTATGTACCCAGGAAAAATAAACACATAGGCCCATACTAAAATTAGTACATACATGTTTATAGTAGCCTTATTCATAAGCGAAAAGCAGAAACAACTCAAATGTTCATCAGCTGATGACTATGTAAATAAAATGGTATATCCAAATAGTGGAATATTATTTGGCAATAAAAAGGAATGAAGTACTCATACATGTGACAACATGAGTGAATTTCCAAAACATTATGCTAAGAGAAAAATGCCTGGCATGAAAGACCACATTTTGTAAAACTTCATTAATATGAAATGTCCTAAATAGCCAGATCTATAGAGAAAGAGGACAGATTTGTGCTTGCTTTATAATCTGAGGAATTAAGGAGGTTTGAGGAGAGGTGACTACTAAGTGAATATATATTTAGGGTGATTAAATGTCCTTAAATTACATCATAATCATGGTTGAATGACTCTGTAAATAAACAACAAACAATAAATTGTACACTTTAAATGGTGAACTTTATGGGGTATATAAGTTGTACTTCAGCAAAACTTTAAAAAAGATTAAAGTAATGAAAAGCATATAGTATATTTTATCTCAGTTTTATATTTATCATTTGGAAAATAATAATTCACTAGTGAAACTCCAGCTCAGTAATTTCAGGAATGTAGCAAGAGCTCAGTAAATAACTGAAGAAGGTTAGATAAGTATATAGATAATTATGATACAATGCTCAGAGGGGAATAAGCCAAGGGTCATGATTGAAGGTCTCCCAAGTCGCATCTGAGTTTGTGTGGAAAGATGGGCTTTGTTGAAGGCTGGTTAGGCTTTTGCTGGCAGGGATGGGGGGAGGGAGACAAGGCATTTTGAAGAAGCTGGTTGGACCGGAGGTACATTAACAGCTGCTACCACATTTACGTGGGTCTGAGAATACAGGTAGGATAAGAATGGGAAATAAGGCTGTGAAAATAGATTAGGGTCTGCAGGGAACAAAGCCAGTGCTCTAGCAGATCTCCGGTCCTTCTAACCCATAGTGTGAAGGAACTTTACCCCTTACCTGCAGAAAGCTGGAAGTGCCTAGAGCGGTGGTTCTTAACCTTCCTAATGCAGAGGCCCTTTAATACTGTTCCTGTAGGTCATCCCACAGGTTGGGAACCACTGGTCTAGAGGTTTATCCACCCCTCTCCAACAGAAGGTCCTCTCAGTAGTGCAACTTTGGAGCAGGAACTTTGAGCAGTGACTCTGTACTTGGAGCAGTGCTTGATACCTAGTGAATATTCAGAAAATATTTGAATGAATGATTGAAAATAAGGAAATTGTAAGGTCTATTCAAAGCAAAGTTTATTTTACAAATCCCCTTGACTTTTGACAGGGAGACTTTGGGAGGCCCTTGAATTTCCAGCTAACTAGTTTACTTAAGAAAAGGAATTTTTGGTAACGTGAGGAGTGTTTTAATGAAGTTAATTTGGTAGCAGTGTACAGGATGGACTGGAGGATGAAAGGATTCTATCTGTGGTGACTATCTCCACCTTCCCATTCCTGTTTCCCCTCCCAGTTTGTTAGGCCTTGACCAAGCTCAGGGATACTCTGCAGTCCAGTAGTGGTCTGCTAATAGCTGACCTTGCTTCTCGTCTCACTAAGTAGGGCAGCAGCTGCAGAATAGAAAGGATGCCTCAGTTACAAGACAGACATTGAAGAAAAATTAAAGTGTCAGTATATACTCCTGAAAGAAATATAGAGGTTACAAAGCACAGGTTTTTTGTTTTTTTTTTTTTGGAGGGAACAGGCAGTTTTTATTCTTAGGGTTGGTCAGACAGTAAATTTATTGCCTGTCTGTATGTGGTTTTTTGGACATTGAAATTGTACATTGAATCCAGGAACAAGATGGTGAGACTGCCACCCTGTGGACAATATAACACAGAACTAAAACCATCATTAATTATAGTAGAGCTTTTTTCATTTGAAATTTACTGTTTTAGAACTGGCTTTGGTTCTTCTAAGTTGTTGTATGTGGTAATGCTCATTAAATGGAAGGCTTGAAATTGGTTTGTTTCCTGAACTTTTTCTGAGGCTTTTAAATAAAGGAAATACAAAATACAATCAATAGCTTAAAAAGTTGCAAAGAAATTCAAGAATGCATTTTAGATGGTATACATCTTTGCTCTGGAATTTTCTTTTCTTTTCCTTTCTTTTCTGACAGAGCCTCAAGCTGTCGCCCTGGATAGAGTGCTGTGGTATTACAGCTCACAACAACCTCCAACTCCTGGGTTTAAGTGATTCTCTTGCCTCAGCCCCCCCAAGTAGCTGGGACAACAGGTGCCTGCTACAACGCCCGACTATTTTTTGGTTGTAGTTGTCATTGTTGTTTTGGCAGGCCTGGGTTGGATTCGAACCCTCCAGCTCTGGTATATGTGGCTGGCGCCTTAGCCACTTGAGCTATAGGTGCCAAGCCATGCCCTGGAATTTTCATTTGAGGAGGTTTGGTTTTTAAAATATTGTGGCATGTAAGCCTGTTGTGAAATGGTCTGTATTTCCTTCTATTATACTCATTTTTTTCATCCTATTTTACAATGCATGTGATACTGTCCTTGACAAATATGTGAAGAGTCCCCCTACCACCATACACACTTTTTTTGGCTAAGTGAAAGTGGCCTTCTCTCCTCAATTTTTTTTTTTTTTTTTTGTGTGTGTGGTTTTGGTTTTAGTTGTTAAAAATTTTCTTTCATTTTTGGGCTGGGCATGGTGCCCCATGCCTGTAATCCTAGCAGTCTGGGAGGCCAAGGCTGGTGGATTGCCTGAGCTCACATGTTCAAGACCAGCCTGAGCAAGAGCAAGACCCTTTCTCTAAAAATAACTGGGTGCCTGTAGTCACAGGTACTCTGGGGACTGAGGCAAGAGAATCGCTGGAGCCTAAGAGTTTGAGGGTGCTGTGAGCTATGATGCCAGAGCACTCTACCAAGGGCGACAAAGTGAGATTCTGTCTCAAACCCCCAAAAACCATTTTTCCTTGTTTTGGATGAATTGCCTTCATCGTATTTATGTAAATGAGTTTGGATTATATTATGTGCTACTTGTCTAGAAGGGCATTTTGCTCCCAAATTTAACACTGGTAAACTAGCTTGAATCAAAATGAGATCGTGGTTATAAAAGACGTACTTGCTCTCTGTAGCTCAGGAAATGGTTTAGCCTTGGACTCTACTAAATATAACTTTTTGAGTTAGATGAGTTGTTTGCAGCCTATAATATTATAAATGGCTTGCTTGCATACTTGAATTTCCTAAGGTGTCAGGAGGGGTGGACTAGACATTTAGCACTTGAAATTTGTGTCACCAATGAAGCAGAAGCGGGCTGAAGTAGCATTCTGAGGTCAGCGATTGCGCCTTCTTTGGCAAGTGATTCCAACATGTGGAAGAGAGTATTGATTGAACCCTTTGCCCCTTAGGTTACCTGATACTTCACCATAAGGATCTTAACATTTGGTAATGGACTAATAGTAAAAAATAATGTTAATGATTTTAAATATTTAAATAAATAGTCCTTAAGGCCAGCTCTTCTGAGAAGTGTAGCATGGACAAATGTGATAATATACTTTAAATGTTTTATTTTATTTAACTATTTCAGAGTATATGGAATTGTGGGTAACTTTCCAAAATTATTTGTTGCTACATGTATATTTTAAATTCTTCAAACATACACTATGTAATTTTAACTAAAGTAGACTGTGATAAAAATGCGAATGTTTAGAAAAGTCCACAAGGTACATTACCATATAAAAATATTATTTAGGTATGATTTAAGAAAAGTACGTTTCAAAATATTTGATGGTCTATTTGTTCCTTTCATAGGTACTGGAATGAGGAGCCAGTAAAGTTAGAGATATATTTATGTTTTTTAACCTTTAATGGTTTTACTATCATAATATCCTTTTTGAAGCTGTAAATGACATTGACATTATGTAAAGAAATTTTTAGTTTAACATTTAGCTAACACTTAAGAAAATCTGTTATCACACAGTACCTGTCTGTCTTTTCATACTATCATGGTGACTATCTTAGGATTAATAGAAGTTAGCATTCCTTTTTACTTTCATACCTGGTTTCATTTTCTCAAATGTAAATAGTTAACACACTTTGTTCTTTGAAAAGTAATTTTAGGCAATTCAGTGGCTCACACCTGTACTCCAAGCACTCTGGGAGGCTGAGGCTGAAGGATCCCTTGAGCTCAGAAGTTCTAGACCAGCCTGAGCAAGAGTGAGACCCTGTCTCACTAAAAACAAAAATTAGCCGGGTTGTGGTGGGAGCTTGTAGTTCCAGATACTGGGGAGGCTGAAGCAGAAGGATTACTTGAATCCAGGAATTTAAGATAGCTGTGAACTAGATTGACAACATAGCCCTCTACCTTGGGGCAACACTCTCAAAAAGGAGAAAAGAATTCTAGCATAGATGACTTGAATTTTGATAAAGCAGTGACAACTGTTTTTGTAAGTTTTGTGTGTACATGAATTTTAATAGATCTTTTATTTTGAATGCAAACTATTCCCTATTGAATGAATTTTTTTTTTTTTTTTTT
>NW_003852435.1:739091-740730 GCF_000181295.1 Otolemur garnettii
TAAGCTGTCCTCCTGGGTAGAGTGGTATGGCATCACAGCTCAGAGCAACCTCTAACTCTTGGGCTCAAGCGAGTCTCCTGCCTCAGCCTACCAAGTAGCTGGGACCACAGGTGCCCGCCACAACGCCTGGCTATTTTTTTAGTTGCAGTGGTCATTGTTTGGCCAGCCCGGGCTGGATTGAACCCACCACATTAGGTGTATGTGGCTGGCGCCTTAGCCACTTGAGCCACAGGTGCCGAGCCGAAACTTTCAGATTTAATCCGATATTTAATTCAGCCTTTCAAGGTCATAATAGGATTTGTTGTACCCCAGCTTTCCAAACATCTGTGTTTATCACTGATACCCTCTTATGCCAAGGAGCACCAATGACCCTATTTACTAAGAAAGATGGGGCCCTGCCACTGAATCACTCACTGAGTAGGATAGGCACTGGCTTAGTTGAAAGAATTGAAGTAGAAAGGAAAGATACGACTACAGGCAAAAGGGGAAGGTGGGGGTGGGTGAGAAGGAATATCCTAACAAGTGGCAAAACATAGGCTTAATAGTCACATACCAATGGGGGGGGGGTGTCATGGGCTGACCCCAACACTAGAGTTTTTGTAAATTTGTTCAAGCAGGACAATAGAACATGAGAAAAACCATCAGAAACTCAGAACTCCAAGTAGGCAAGAGGCATCAGGGAATTTCAGATATGAGTGGGAATGCTTTAATTTTGAGATAAAACTTACATAAACTAAATGCATGAATCTTTTTTATTAAACCTTTTTTACAAAAATTTAAAACATAGAATTGGATGTTCATCAATCAATCTTTTAATGAAGGGTTCAAGGCCATTTTCTTTGAGACTAAGCCCATGTTTTCAGTGTATTGTATTGTCTTTCTTAGACACCCATAATACATTGGGTAAGATTTTTGTTGTTGTTGTTTAAGAGACAGAGTCAGAGTTTATTGCCCTCCGTAGAGGGCTGTTGCATCACAGTTCACAGCAACCTCCAACTTACTGGGCTTAAGCGATTTTCTTGCCGCAGCCTCCTGAGTAGCTTAGGACTACAGGCATCTAACACAACACCTGGCTATTTTTTTTTGGTTGCAGTTTGGCCGGGCCAGGTTCAAACCTGCCATCCTCGGTATATGGGGCTGGCTCCCTACCGACTGAGCCACAGGCGCTGCCCAAGATTTTTAGTTTAGATTTCTTATGTGGAGCAAGAGATATATTTAGTTAAACATTTGCTGAATTGTGACAGAGGTATTTACCTATTTAAGCTAAACCCAAGAATGGGGCTCCCTCCCCCCACTTTTAAGGACTTTGTCATGTTTTTCCCTTGGTTCTTTGCTTTAGTTTTGGTGATGATGTTTTAAAATTTATATGTAGTCAGATATCATCCTTTTTCTTTACTGTTTTTTATGTCTTGAGTCACACATAGACATTCTTTTTTCTTTTTTATTTTTTTACAGAGCCTCAAGTTGTCCCCCTGGGTAGAGGCTGTGACATCACAGCTCACAGCAACCTCCAACTCCTGGGCTCAAGCAAGTCTCCTGCCTCCGCCTCCCAAATAGCTGGGACTACAGGTGCCTGCCACAACGCCCGGCTATTTTTTGTTGCAGTTTGGCTGGGGCCGAGTTTGAGCCTGCCACTCTC
>NW_003852435.1:741371-759242 GCF_000181295.1 Otolemur garnettii
CCTTGGTAGAATACTGTGATGTCATGGCTCATAGCAACCTCAAACTTTCGGGCTCAAGCAGTCCTCTTGCTTCAGCCTCCCTGGTAGCTGGAACCACAGGCTCCTGCCACAAAGCCTGGCTAATTTTTGTATTTTCACTGGAGATGGGGGGTCTCACCCTTGCTCAGGCAATCCACTTGCCTTGGCCTCCCAGAGTGGTAAGATTACAGGTGTGAGCCACTGCCTCGCCTATTTTTTTTTTAAAGGTTTCTTCAGTTTTCATACATACTCTATGGATGAACTTTAACAGAGTCCTGAAGCATAGGTAGAAAAGATAGTGGGGAAATAGCAACAAGAGCAAAAGTAGAGAGGTTGGTAAATTCTTGGGACTTGTTTCACTAACTTATAATTGTCTGAATTCTTAGTCTGTGTATCACATTACCTGTGCATATTTTAGTATCCTTACATTTGGGAAATATCTATTGAGGTTATTCAAACTGACTTCTAAAGTTCAAAATATGTTTGTAAGAACATAGGAGTGAGTATGGGTTTAAATCTTGGCTTTGAGTTAACTAACCATATGACTGTGGGTAAGTGATAATTTTGGAGCAAATATATCTATGTTACATGTTATTTCTCATTCTGTTATGTGACTGGGTGATTCTTCAGATCTTGTTGGCCTCCTCTAGAGCTAGAGTTAGTCTGGCTTCATTCATATGGCTAAGGCTTCTCTCTCTGTGACTCAAACCCCAGAGGTGGCACAACGGGTCTTAGGACCAAGAGAGGGCAAGCCCCTACGTGCCTACCCTTTCAAGCCTTTGCTTGTATTTCATTTGCAATTATTCCATTGGCCAAAGCAAATCACTTGGCCAGTCATACTCCGGAGACAAAGTCATGTTGCATGCGGAGATGCATGAACAAATTTGTAGACATTTCTGCAGTTTACCACAGGAAGCAAAGGAGTTAGCTCTTTGGATATGTAACAGAAAAGCTTCTCAGATAGTGAGAACAGGTCATGCAAAGACCTAAGGTAGAAGGATGTTTGATGTGTTCGTGGAATAGCAAAGAGAGATCAGTGGGACTAGAAGCGAGGGAACAAGCAGGAAATCATGAGAGATACAATCATTGTGGCTAGGGTCCAGGCAAGATCTTGCAGTCCTACACAATTATGAAGACTTTTATTTTGTGTAAAAAGAGGATCTTTGGGAAGGTTTTGAAGCAGGGGATTGATAAGATCTGACTTACCTTTTAAATGGTTTACTTCTTCTATCTGCTGTTTTGAGACTCTAAGGGAAGGAGTCTTAAGAGGAAGGCTACTTAGACTACTGCAGCCACACATATGAGAGATGACAGTGGCTCAGAGAGTGATAGTAGCCACTAAGGTCAGGGTTATAGGGTTCTGTGTATGTTTTGAAGATTGAGTTAACAAGAGTTCTTGGTAAGATTGGATATGAGTATATGACAGAAAGAAGGGAATCAAGAGTCAAGATTTTTGGTTTGAGCAGCTAGACGTATCAAATTGTCACCAAGATGAGTGGAGAAAACTGTGGGAAGAGTAGGTTTTGGAGGTAAGATCAGGAATTCAGGTTTGAATATGTTAGGTTTGAGAAGACTATTGAACCAGTTTTGAATGGAGTTGTCAAGTGGATAGAAGAATCTGGAGGTCTTGAGCGAGACCTGGAGATAGAAATTTGAGAACATTACTTAGTTCCATATACCCAAGAAATAATTCCTAACATAACTGGAAATCTAAAATGCTTTTAAGTTTTAAAGTGTCAGTGATTTGAAGAAGAGCAGCAGAGCAGTTTAGCTATAGCTAGAATGTTCCTTTGTCATAATAAAACTTGCGTTCAAAGCAGGCTTAATTGTTCATCTATGTGGTATTATGAAACATGGATAGGTAAAGCTGGAGGCTAAATACCTTATTTGAATGTTTCTTTTCACTGAAGCTTTGACCAGCCTACTTCTCATTGTGACAGTTGTTTCTTTACAGGAGGCTGTGTAAGAAATGGCCTGAAAGGGACAAAAGACAAAGTTTTAGAAAAGGACCACCTTTGGATAATTGGTCCTAAACCTGTTGGGAGTTTTTCCTATTTTTTACTTTGCCCCCCACCCCCCTTTCTTTCTAATTTTGAAGTGTTATTTGTCATCTGTTAATGGGGTGGGATAGGATGTTGAGGTAGAAACAGTGGGTCAGATCCAGAAGCTATTCTCTTTTAACAAATGCACAGCTTTATTGTTATGGGATTGACCCCCAAACAGGGATACCAGACCCAACCAAACCATGCTGTTTATAGAATTTGGACTAAATCAGGAGGTAAGAAAAGGCCTTAGCTTTTTGTGTAATTTAGACCTATGCAGAAATGACCCGAGAATGGTTTGGATTGCCTGGAAGACACAGAAAAAAGGTTTATCGTTGAGCCAATATTTAGTTCAACTTCCAAATGTATCATTCAGCAAATATTTATTAAATAACTATTGTGGGTTTAATATTAGGTTTACTGTTAGGCTGAAATAAATGACTCATGAGACTATAAACAAATGATACAAGATAGAATGTTCTTTACTAAGTATTCCAGCAGAGTAGGCAAGAAGAGTTCTGGAGAAAGCTATTTACCTGGGGTGCTCCAAACACAAAGAATGCTTTGCTCATGGTAGTAGTGCACAGACGTGTACGAATGAGTAAACAATGTGATACAGTGTGATTCATAAGTGGTGTGATTGGATCATTTACAAAGTACTGTGGGAGCACAAAGGAAAAAGTGACTAATTCTTCCTTTTAGTGACAGTGAGAAAAGAAAGGCTTGTAGGAGATTTCACTGAGTGCAGGAGGCCTGGAAAGGTGAAATGAAAAAGCATGCCACACTCAGAACTAATAAGTTCTGCCGAGCTGGATTGTGGGGTATATGTTGGGAGCCGGAATGCCCAAAAGTGAGGCATAATCAGGTGGGCCAAAGTCAAGATGGAGAAATACCTTGTGTTGGAATTTATTCTGTGTGTACTAGTGGGCCAGTGAAGGTTTTTTTTAAATAAGAATAGTAAGAGGTAAAATTCTTTTTTTTTTTTTTGGAGACAGAGCCTTACTATGTCGCCCTTGGCAACATAGCTCAAAGCAACCTCAAACTCTCTTGGGCTTAAGTGATTCTCTTCCCTCAGCCTCCCAAGTAGCTGGGACTACAGGTACCTACCACAGGCCTAGTTGGGTTTTTTTGTTGCAGTTGTCATTGTTGTTTAGCTGGCCAGGGTCAGGTTTGAACCCACCACCTTTGGTGTATGTGGCTGTCACCATAACCATTGTGCTATAGGCCCCGAGCCAGAGGTAGATTTCTTGAGAAATTTCTTAAAAAATAACGTTAATCAGAATTTTAAAAGCTATAAAAATATATGTTGGAAATGAGCACTGCTAACGAGTCACATAATTTATGGAGGATTGTGTTTTATCCTTTCAAATAATGTATATGATCTCAGTATAGGTAAAAAACATTTATTTATTTATTTATTTATTTATTTGAGACAGAGTCTGAGTTTGTCACCTTTAGTAGAGTGCTATGGTATAATAGCTCACAGCAACCTCAAACTCTTGGTCTCAAGTGATTCTCTTGCTTTAGCCCCCCTTGTAGCTGGGACTACAGGTGCCAGCCACAAAGCCCAGCTATTTTTTGTTGTTTGTTTGTTTGTTTTTGTTTGAACCCGCCACCTCTGGTATATGGGGCCAGTGCCCTACTCCTTTGAGCCACAGGCGTGGCCCTTGTTTGTATGTTTAGCAGGCCCAGGCCAGGATGGAACCCCGGAGCATGTGGCCGGCGTGCCCCCTATTTATTTATTTTTGAGACAGAGTTTTACTTTGTCATCCTCCATAGAGTTCTCTGGCATCATTATAGCCCACACCAACCTCCAGCTCTTGGGCTCAAGCAGTCTACTCTGCCTCAGCCTGCTGAGCAAGCTGGGATTACAGGTGTCCGCCACAGTGCACAGCTGATTTTTCTGTTTTTAGTAGAGATGAGATCTCCCTCTTGCTCAGGTTGGTCTCTAACTCCTGTTCTTTTGCTCAGGCTGGTCTTGAACTCAAACAGTCCACCCGCCTTGCCCTCCCATAGTGCTAGGATTATAGGGGTGAGCCACGACCATGCCCAGTAGATAAAAACATTTAAATCAAAGAATGCGTGATGGATTGGAAGAGAAAGAAATAATGTATTTTTGCTTTATAAAATTATTGAAAACTTAACTTTTTCTTAAAATTTCTGGGATTTAATTTATTTTGAAGTGATTTTAAGCTCAGAGAAGAGTTTCATACACAGTACAGAGCAGTTCTGTATATTCTTTATCCAGCTTCCTCTGATGTTAACATCTTGCATAGTCATAGTGTAAGTGATCAAACGTAAGAACTCACATTGATACTATACTATTAACTATAGATTTTATTACAGTTTCCCCAGCTTTTGCACTAATGTTCCTTTTCTGTTTCTGGATTCAATCCAGGACGTAACATACCACATTTGGTGTTTCTGTCTTTTTTTTTTTTTGAGAGAGCCTCAAGCTGTTCCCCTGGGCAGAGTGCCGTGGCATTACAGCTCACAGCAACCTCCAACTCCTGGGCTCAAGCAAGTCTCCTGCCTCCACCTCCCAAGTAGCTGGGACCACAGGTGCCCGCCACAGCACCCGGCTATTTTTTGGTTGCAGCCGTCATTGTTGTCTGGCGGGTCCGGGCTGGGGATTCGAACCCGCCACCTTAGGTGTACATGGCTGGCGCCTTAGCCGGTTGAGCTATAGGCGCCAAGCCTGGTGTTTCTGTCTCTTAATCCCCTCAAATCTGTGACAGCTCATTGTCTTTTTTCACCTTGATGCTTTTGAAGAATGCCAGTCAGTTATTTTATAGAAGATTCCTTAATTTGAATTTGTTAATGGATGGGAGTAATGAGTTTGGGGGCTATTGGAGGTTGTTAAAAAATGTATTTTACTTTTCAAATTGTCATAAACTAAAATGGACTTTTTTGTGTATGGTTCTGTGAGTTTTAACATGTCTGGATTTGTGTAGCCTCCACTGTAATCAGGATATAGGATAATTCATCACCTCTCAAGACCCTCATGTTCTCTCTATAGTTGCACCTTCCACCTCATACATACCCTTTCAACCACTGATCTGTTCTCAAACAGTATAGTTTTGTCTCTTCCAGAAATGTCATAAATGGAAACATAACATGTAACCTTTTGACACTCATTTCTTTCTATTTTTTTGGAGTCAGAGTCTTATTTTGTCACCCTTAGTAGAGTGCTCTGGCATTGTAGCTAACAGCAACCTCAAACTCTTTGGCCCAAGGGATCTTCTTGCCTCAGCTTCTGGGTAGCTAGGACTATAGGTGCCCACCTCAATGCCCAGCTATTTTCTTTTTTTTCAGAGATGGGGTCTCGCTCTTGCTCAGGCAGGTCTCAAACTCCTGAGCTCAGACATTCCACACACTTGGCCTCCCAGACTGCTGGAATTATAGACATGAGCCACCGGTCGGGCCTGCCATTGATTTTTTTCACTCAGTACAATGTTTTTGAGAGTCACTGAAGTTGGTATCAATAGTTCGTTCCTTTTTATTGCTGAGTTTGGATGTCTTACAGTTTATCTGCCTTTTTTGGTAAGTTTTTGAAAACATATTGTGTGTTCTGGCATTATAACAAGTAATTTAAGCGAATTATTTTGTGAAATAAAGATTATTATTGTTTAACAGAAGTGACAACAGAGCCTTAAGTTATGCAACTAGTAAATGGTAGAATTACGACTCAACCCTGTATCACCCACTCCTGAGCCCATCCTCTTTAACTGTTAGGCTAATCACTAAGGTTAGTTTCTTAATTTCTCTGTTTTGACCAAGGGTATAATTTGAAGAAGTTAAAGCTCTTGTTTAACATATTGTAAATTTCTCCTCTTTTTTCTTTTTTGTTTATTTTTGGTTCCTCTTTTATCAAGGAGCAAAAATAATAATAGGGTATTTTTTTGTGTTGCTAGTTTTTAATCTTTCGGTTTCTATTAAAGCCCAGAAACAGGCCCAAAGCTGTCTCTTAAAAGGAAAGTATTATCTGCAGATAATTGCAAGGCCTGGTTCCAAAATACTAAAGGCCTGCACTGTGATTCACTTACAGCCGTTTGTCAAGGGCTCCAGACAGCATCCCTGTCCACAACTGACCATTGGATTTGCTGGATCATGTGGCACTGGCAGAATAGCTTGCCATAGGAGTCTGGACCTGTTGCAGAGCCTTCTCCTGTTCTGGGCCCCACTGAAAACTGGCAGCTTTTTGGGTCACTCAGTAATTGAATTGGAGTAACACACCCATATGAGTAATATGTTGCTTTCAAAATCCAGATGGGTCCACTAAGCATTGTGCCTTTCTTGGTTGAAGGAGGGGTCAGGTGCAAGAACTTAACCTTAGATCCCTTAGATCTTACCATACCCTGCTTCAGTGGACCCCTAGAAATTTCAGTGAGATACAGGACTGTTCAATTCTAATAAGATTCGTTTCCCCCCTCTGACATACAGTGTCTCATAATTCAGTCTAGAACAGTTGCTACTTTTTGCTCATTAGGTCTAGTGAGTATAATGTCAGCAATTTAATGGACCAGCGTGATATCTTGTGGAAGGGAAAGGTGATAAAGATTCCTATGAACTGAATTATGGCATAGGGCTGGAGAGCTGATAGATCCCTGAAGCAAGACAGAGAGGGTGAGGCCGGTGCTTGGCTCCTGCCCACCTAGTACTCTGAGGTGAGAAGAGGGGGAGGATCACTCAAGGTCAGAAGTTGGAGACTAGCTTGATCAAAGGTACAAGTAGAAAAACCAGTTGGGTATTGTGGCACACACCTGTACTCCCAGTTATTCAGGAGGCTGAGGCAGAAGGATTGCTTGAGCCCAGGAGTTTGAGGTTGCTGTGAGGTAGACTGAGGCCATAGCACTCTAGTCTATGAGATATAGCTAGACTCTGTTTCAGAAAAAAAAAAAAGGAGTATCACTGGCCTCACCAGCTGAAAGCAAACTGCTTGTGGTGGGCCTTATGGATAGGTAAGGAGAAAAAGGCATTCATTTGCCAGATTGTTGGCTGCATACAAAGTATAAGGAGATGTGTTAATTTGATCAAGCAAAGTGCTCAGTAAATATTTGTTAAAAGAATGATTGTAAGTACCTAGATCTGGCATTAACTCGATATTGGGCAGGTAAGTTCTTTTTACTTGCCTCTTTTCCTTATTTTTAAAATGAAGTTGGATCCGTATTTCAGGCTTTCTTAAAACAGGTTTAAATGTATGTAGTGTCATGGTTCCTTGAAGGCCTTAGACAGCTTCATCTGCTTAACACAGAAGTTTAAAAACCACTGGACTGGATAGAATATCTCTAATGTCTCTTCCGATCCTATAATGATCAATTCTTGCAATAATAATTTTAAGTGGGGCTGTTGAGGGAAACCTTCATGCAGAACAGGCATTTGAAATGAGACTGGAAGGATGGATGTTCAATAGGCAGAGGTCAGAGCTAGGAGGGAAATAATAAGGAAAAGTGCTTTCTAAGCCCAGGGAACAGGGGTGAGGAAGTCAAACAAAAGGGAATGGGCAAGTTGGGAGATTTTAGTAGGCTGGAATGGGGCTGGGCTGACGCACAGGGAGTCAGAGTCAGGAAGACAGGGCTGGAAAAATCAGGTTTTTAAAGCCTTGAATAGTGTGATAGTTTGGCTTTTAATTTGTCTTCAGGAAATCAAAGTTGTTTTTGTTTGTTTGTTTGTTTGTTTGTTTTGGCCTTGAGTGATCACAGCACTCAAAAGAGTTGTTCTTTCTTAGCATTCTGGGAGGCCAAAGTGGGTGGGTTACTTGAGCTCAGGAGTTCTAGACCAGCTTGAGCAAAAAGCAAGACCCTGTCTCTAAAACTAGCTGGGTTTTGTGGCACCTGTAGTTCTGGCTACCTAGGAGGCTGAGGCAGGAGAATCGCTTGAGCCCAAGAGTTTGAGGTTGCTGTGAGTTGTGACACCATGGCACTTTACCGAGGGTGACAAAGTGAGACTTTCTCTGTCTTAAAAAATAAAAAATAAAAGATTGTGTTTTTGGCCTTGAGTGATCTCAACACTTTAGGAAGACTTCCCCAGCAGTGAAGTGATACAGATGAACTTAAAGTGGGCAGTTGGTGGCAGGGAAGGGGAGACCATTAGAGGCTGTTATATCATTTTCTATGATAAGATGCTTTTACCTGAAGGAGAGGAAAGGAGGAGCTTAGGACTCTAACTCAGTCTAAAAAAATAGAAGATGTCTTCCTTTGCAGTATTTAAGGATTGTTGAATAGTAAGTTAACAAGTGTCCTTCTGGGCAGCTGCTCTGTGAAAGGCACTGACTACTGTCCTTTCTGGGGCTACATAGAAATAAAGCAGTGGTTCTCATAATAAGCCTGGTCTCCTTGACTTTGCACTCCATTTCCAGGAATGGATAGCTCTTCCAGGTGGTTCTGAGGGGTGTTCCTGGTTATAATCATTGAAGTAAAAGATGCATTATTTTAAATAATGATTTAAAATTTAATTGTGAGAGAGACAGTATTATGTCTACATAAAACAACTTTTGCTGTCAGTTTGCAGTCAGCATATTACCTAGAACCATCATAAAGAATATAACTATACAATCAATTCTTGGTTATTTTTACTGACAGAATAAAGAATAACGGTCAAAATAACACCTATACTAGAATCTTGGATTAATCATAGCCTAAATCTCATCTTTAAAAATATTTTGGGGGCGGTGCCTGTGGCTCAGTGGGCAGGGTGCTGACCCCATATACTGAGGGAGGCAGGTTCAAACCCAGCCCCTGCCAAACTGCAACAAAAAATAGGCGTTGTGGCGGGTGCCGGTGGTCCCAGCTACTCAGGAGGCTGAGGGCAAGAGAATCGCCTAAGCCCAGGAGTTGGAGGTTGCTGTGAGCTGTGTGACCTCAATAGCACTCTACCGAGGGCAATAAAGTAAGACTCTGTCCTCAAAAAAAAAAAAAAAAATTTTTTTTTTAGTATGTAGTGAAATCCTGGTAAGCTACAATTTTGCCTCAGTGAACTATTTATTTGTGAGCTATACTCACATCTCTTGAGTTTGGGTCCCCGTCCTAGGTGTTGGCAAAATAGAACTAAGCAAACCAAGGCTGGGGCCATTTTGCCTTCCTTATGTCTCTTAAACACACAGACGGTTGCCCAGGGGGCTGTCCTCTTACAGATTGGTCCCAGTAACCTGTCTGTGGCGAGGCGTAAGGCGGTTTATGGTTTATAAAAGCTAATGATACAGAACAGAGAATTAACTATGTTTTACACTTAAGCTCGCATTTAGAAATTCTGCTTACAATGCTCAGAACCTGGGATTATGTTTTGAGAGATGTTGGCATCAACAAAGTAAATTCTTTCTGATTGAAAGATTTATGACACTGAATCTCAGTCTGGTAAACTTTATTTTTATATTTAAATAGTGGGGAGCATTGCTTTTGGTCATCTGTCATTTTAGTAGTGTAACCTTTTCATCTTCCATCTCCCCATCTCTTGTAGCCATTGCTTGTTAGCTTCTGATAGGGGAAGATGCAAACCAATTTTTTTTTAGCTCAAGTTTCCTAAATATGAAAATTAGGCTACTCTATATTTTCTTGTACTAGAAGTTTTCATATTTGAGTTTTAAAAAGAAAAGACGTAACAGTAAAAGGAAAAAAGTGAGTTCTAGCTTGCACAGGAAATTCTCTTCGTAAGTTCTATTTTAAAGGAAGAAATAGTGTCTTAACTTTAGTTGGGATGTAATAAATTTATTCACTTGACCTAATCTTTCTCCATTAATAGTTGAAATAGAAATGTTGACAATTCTACAAAGCCATGGCAGCTTTACTGACTCAATATACTACATCTAATTTTAGAAATGAACATACCCATAGTATCAACAGGTATATTGTATGTCCATCACAAATCTAAGTTGCTACATTTTACTTGAAAGTTTAGAGGTTTGTTAAGATTTATCATCCTAAAGTATTTGCTTCTATTAATCGTGGTAATAATAATGGCTAATGTTTATCAAGTTCTTAATAATAGCTAATGTTTATCAAGTGCTTACTAAGTGCCTAGTATTGTGTTATGCATTTGATATCGTGAACTAAGATTTCTTTGAAGCCAGGTTTATTAAAGCATAATTTATATGCAGTACAATTTGCCCTGTTTGGTTTTAGAGTTCTGTGAATTTTGATAACATAGGTCTACCCAAGTCTTGTAACCAGTACCACAGTCAAGATATAGAAATCTTCCATCATCCTCTGGTTCCCTTATTCTCCTTTGTAGTCAATCATCCCCCTTTACTGGTCCCTGGTGACCAGTGATAGGATTTCCCTCCCTTTTGTTTTGCTTTTCCAGAATGTCAAATAAGTGGA
The DNA here is from genome assembly GCF_000181295.1 of Otolemur garnettii. Taxonomy (NCBI): domain Eukaryota; kingdom Metazoa; phylum Chordata; class Mammalia; order Primates; family Galagidae; genus Otolemur; species Otolemur garnettii. Next base: position 751,747 of record NW_003852435.1, read on the forward strand.
ATCATACAGTTTGTATCTTGAGTCTGGCTTATTTCATTCAGCCCAATGCCTTTAGAGTTGTCCATGTTGTAGCCCATACTACATATCAGAAGTTCATACCTTTTTATTACAGAGTAGCATTCCACTGTATGGATATACAATATGTTTCTCCATTCACCAATTGAGGGACATTTGGGTTTCCAGTATTTGGTGATTATAAATAAAACTGCTATAAATGTTTGTATATACTTTTTTTTTTTTTGTGGCCAGGGTCAGGTTTGAACCCGCCACCTCTGGTATATGGGGCCGGCACCCTACTCCTTGAGCCACCCTGCGTAGAGTTTTTTATGGACACCTGTCTTCATTTCTCTTGACTGAACATCTAAGAGTGGAGTTACTGGATTGCATGATAAGAATATGTTTAACTTTATAAGAAACTTCTTTAGAAACTATTTTCTGATGGGTAAATATAAAAAGAAAACAAAAAGTGAAAAAAAGAAGGTAAAGAAAAAAGGTAAGGTAAAAAGAAAAAGAAACTGCTGATCTGTCTTCTCAAGTGTCTGTGCCTGTTTGCATTCCCACCAACAACCTATGATACTTGTAGTTGCTTGATATTGTCATCAGCGCTTGGTATTACCAGTGGTTTTTGTTTTGCTTTGTAGTGGTATTGTGACATTAACTTGCTTTTCCCTATTGAGTGTTGATGTTGATCTTTTCATGTATATTTTTTGCCATCAGTGTCTCTTCTTTGGTAATGTATCTGTTTAGATCTGTTTAAAAAACTGGGTTTTCTTATTTTTGAGTTGTGAAAATGCTTTATGTAGTTCGAATAGCAGTATATTGACTTGTTTTAATCTTCACAATAATCTCTTGCAGTGAATACTGTTACCCCAAATAGATTAAGAAGTTATTACACAGAATTGTTAAGGGATTGTCCAAGATTACAGAGCTGATAGGTAGCAGAGCTGGGATTTGAACCCAAGTAAACTGACTCTAGAATCTGTGCTGAACTGTTTGCCTATTTTTTTTTTCTTTGATACTCACTCTAGTATGAGAGATTGATTTCTTGGGCCTGTGAATGGAACTTCCTGTAGGTGGTACAGTAATGCAGTTGAGTATACCCCTGGGCAAAGGAGCAATATATTGTAATATCTACTCTGGAAAGATCTTAGGAACAGCTGTTTGTTTATTTGGAAGGGGTAATTATTTTCCCTTTAAGCCTCTTTCTATATTTCTACATACTAATAACCTAAAGTACTTCTTTTAAATTGCATAAAATATCTGCCATTATTAAGTAATGAGGTGCTTTATATAAATGGATTTTTTAGTAGGAGAAGAGAAGCTTATTCTTTCATGTATTTATAGTTCATAAAAAAAATCTTAGAATGTTGTTCTCATTTCTTTTGAAAACCTTGTCATACGCATTGATGACTTTGAGATATTTAGTGTATGGTGATACACTTATGGAATATATACAACTTAATGACCTGAACTGAGTACTTATTTGGGGGGCCAGGCACAGTGGCTCATACCTGTAATCCTAGCACTCTGGGAGGCTGAGGCAGGTGGATTGCTTGAACTCAGGTCTCAGTGAGACCCTATCTGTATTAAAAACAGAAAAAAAACAGCTGAGCATTGTGGTGAGTGCCTGTAGTCCCAGTTACTCTGAAGGCTGAGGCAAGAGAATCACTTGAGCCCTAGAGTTTGAGGTTGCTGTGAGCTCAAATGCCACAGCATTCTGCCCAGGGCTACCAAGGGAGACCCTCTCTCCAAAAAAAAACTGAGTGCTTTTTTTTTTTTTTCCCCAGAGCTTTTTTTTCCCAGAGCTAGGTGTGAACCCACCACCTCCAGTATATGGGGTTGGTGCCCTACTCCTTTGAGCCACAGGCGCCACCCCAGAACTGAGTGCTTTTTAAGTTATATTTATTTGTGCTTTTATGAGATCTTTTTTTGGTCTTCTCTCATATTAACTCTATCCTTTTGTTTAGACATCAGCCTTTTACTGTTGCCCTCTTTCACCCCTTATAATTTATTTCTAATTAGCTAAAATAATTATAATCAAGTTAATTAGGCTTACATTGATATTGCCTAAAATAAGTTTATTTTTTTGAGACAGAGTCTTTCTTTGTTACCCTCGGTAGAGTGCTATGGTGTCACAGCTCACAGCAAGCTCAAATTCTTAGGTTTAAGCCATTCTCTTGCCTCAGCCTCCCAAGTAGCTGGGACTACAGGCGCCCAGCCACAATACTTGGTTATTTTCAGGGAGGAGGTTTCACTATTGGTCAGGCTGGTCTGGAACTCATGAGCTCAGGCAATCCACCTGCCTCAGCCTCCCAGAATGCTAGGATAAAATAAGTTTAGATGGTGATAATTGTGACGGGCTACTTTCCAGTGAACTGCTTAGAGGACCTTGATTCTTGGTGCATAGATTCTGAATAGTCATTCTGGAGAAATGAATTAAAGTGAGCTGAATATGACGTAGGTCAGTAGAAGCAGTTTTTTCTTTTCAGTTTAATTTTTATTAATTTGTTAAACCATGGAGATTATTTTCATAAAAAGAAAAACCAAGCAATGTTCGGTGGAATGGAGTAAATAAGCATTTAAAGGGTAGAATGTTGGTTCACTGTCATTACATTTTGCTGCGCTTCGTAAAATTCTTAAATCAATGAAAGCTTGTCCTCTCATTCGTGCCTCTGGGGCGTGCCTCTGGGAAGGCAGAATAATTACTCCCAAGTAATTAACTAAAGGAAGAAAATCTTACTAAATCCTGTTTTACTTTTTGTAAAATATTAGACAAAGGCTATTGACTTACATACACTTCACTTCAAGCATGTTTGGTGGTGCTTAATGCTTTCAAACCATTTTGATTAATTTCTTACAATAAATTAACAAATGTTGAGGGTAAGTAGTTGTAGTAATGTTCTGGCAACTTGGATACCGTTTCAGATGTAAGGTGAGTCGGAGAGCAGAGCTTCACAGGTCTATTGTTGGCCCCGTAGGCTGGCCATGTGCAGCACAGTGGAGCTGTAGCAGGGCGCCTGGCACGTGGAGGCTTGCAGCAATATATGTGGGAAATTTTGTTCAAAAGATGGCTGTAGTAGAGTTATGAACTGTGATTGTATTGATCATTTTTAAAAACAGGTTTGTATCAGCTTGCAGTTCAATTTAAAATCATTTTGCTATGTTGCACTTTAAGTTCCTTCCTAAAACTGAGGTGTTTTTGTTTTTATTCTGTAACCCAGATTAATTCACCCTTATTTTTCCACTGAACTTTGAATTTTCTAGTGTATTTTATCTGCTTAGTGAACTTATAAATCTGCATCTGCTATTGCACTTTGCTAGCTTTTCCAGATAATGTAGCAATATATTCCTTTCATATAAGGGTTAATAAGTAGCCAGATTAGTCTCACCAGTCCATTGTTACATTAAGAGCCACAAAGTTTGCTCTCTCCCTTGCATCCCTTCTCATACCTCTTTCCTTTCATAGCTTTCTTTGCTATATTAAAACAACTTTTTAAATTGAGATTTTATATTTTAAAACAACATAGAGTTTTAAATTTTGCTTCCTTGTAGATTCTTATTCTATTGTATTGTTAGTTTTAAATTATGGCAGTTAACACGGCTTAGTAATGGTCTAATTAGAGCAGATCTTGCTCCCTGCCTCTACTTTCCTCCTTTCCTATACCTCTCTCTCTGTTTTTACCTGTAGATTTGCATGTTTGACCTAGCAGAATAATTGGGTCCACAGCAACATGGGCGTGCCTCCCTTAGAAACACTTAGTTTCATGTATGACTCATAAGCTGAAGCACAGACACCACTTCCCCAATCTACAGGAGCCATTTTAACAGCATAAAACTTGCCGGATTGCTTTTTATTTTCAAGCCCAAAGGACGGTATCTAAAAAAGAAAGAATATTTGAAGGTAACTTGTTACAGTTTTGTGTGTTTGCTTCTGGCTATTTCTTGAGCTGATAAAGGGGAAGGTGGTTCTTACCTGTCGAAGAACATGGCTGAATGTGTTCTTTAACTCTCTGATAAAATGTGTGCTGTTAGTCACATGCCTGATTGAATTTAACTACCAGGGGAAACAAAGCACTCAAATTCTGAAAACTTTTAGGTCTTCTTGGTAAAACATTTTTTTATGTCTTGGGATGGTGTGTGTGTGTTTTCTCTACGTGACTTAAGAATAAAGATTTTCTTTTTATACCATGAAGAAAACTAGGTCAGATTTTAATTTAAAAAGCCTAATTGTATTTGTGGGGTAACTGGGAAGTTATAATTAAGTTAATTGTATTATTCATGTGTGATATAGATGTTTAAAAAAAGTCAGGGGCAGTTGCTTTTTTGAGATTTTAGGTAAGGGTGAAGTTTTGGGACAGCTCAGGCATAGGTGTTGCTCACTGACTGCACTCTCCTTTTTTTTCCTCTCTTTTTGTAAGTTAGTGAAATTGATATACGGATTATTTCATTTTGGAAACTAAATAGAAATTGAGGTGAAATGAATGGTCATTCGATAACTAGTAAAAGTGAGTATTAAACGAGGAGGAATGAAGACTTGAATGATTTATTTACTGTTAGAAAAAAAATTAAGCTTTATAATTAACGCTAGAAACTTGTTCTGAGTAACAAGTTTAGAAGCAAAACCGTCTTCTGAGGAAACCTATAGTATTTCAATTTCATATAAAAGGGGAACGTAAAGACTCTGGCCTTCCTTCTATACCAGTGGTCTTAAAATTGGCTTGTTTTGAATTAAAAACCTTTTTGTAAATGAAAAAATTGCTCAATCTTTTCCTGTCATCTTTGAAAGATTGTAAGATTTTGGCTAACAAGGGTACATATGCCTTGAAGTTCTGGATATGCTGAGAGGCTGAATACAGTAGTATTTTACTTCTGAAACATATTTATGAAACTAAAATTTAAATGAAATTAAAATTTGAATATGAAATAATTAGGAATAAAGTTTTTGGAAATAAAATTTGCCAAATTGTTTATTGTCGACCATAATAGTATTTAAGTACTTCGTTGAGAATTTGCTCTTAATAACTTTCTAAGTGCTTGAAGGTCTGTCACATGAAATGGTAAAATGTCAGCCAGTCATAATTTCTTTTGAAAGGATTGTTATGAACAGATCTTGATCTTGTGGCCTTACAATAAAGGCACAGCGGACATTTTACCAAGTCAGCTCTGAGCCATTTGCTATCATCTCTGTTTGCATATTGCTGGTTTAGTCAGCCTTTGAGTAAGCAAAGGCTGTATTTACTTCTAGTCTGGTCTGTGTGAAAAATCTAATGAAACCTTTTTGCTTTTTTTTTTTTAATAAACTTTTTAAAGGTAGCGCTCCCTAAGAGAAAAATAGAGACACCAATAAGTAGCATAATTAAAATTTTATTTATTAAAGAGAGTAAAAGAATTTTGTTTCTTAAAATTAAGAAGCTGGCTCAATTTAAATAATAGATACCAGTCATGTATTTCAGGTTTTTTTTTTTTTTTAAATGTGATAAAAGTAGGGCTTCAAGGTTCAAGGAAGAAAAGGAAAAAGTAGGGAGGCAAGGAAAGGCCAGAAAAACATAAGTAGTCACCCCTCCACTTTTTTCTTTCTATGAGGTTGGAATGTAAGTTTAAACTGAATTATCAGAATTAAATCCAGAATTACCAATCTACAGAACTTTAGTGCTGAAAGAGACTGAAGATTGTCGGACTGGCTCACTTTCACAGAGAGAGAACCAGCTGCCCAGAGAGGTCCTGTGACTTGCCCGAGGTCATGCAGCGCTTTATGGCAGGGCGTCCCAGTCTGGAGCTGCTCTTGCTCGTCCACACACAAGTGATGCTTTGTTTGAAATGGTCTACATTTCCTTAAGAGTAAATAAAACCTTCATTAAGATGTTCAGCGATAAGTTTGTGATAAGATACAACCAAGTGGGTTAACCAAAGATTTGGAAAATGCAGGTAGTTTCCTTTTTCACCAGAAAGATGATGCATTTATTTAATTTCTACAACAGCTTTTTCTTCCCCACTGTTAAGAATTTTTTTGTTTGTGACATTGTTTATTTAATACACGTATGGTCCTAGATGGAATACAAGGAATTTGGAATTTAATTTGAAACCTCTAGGTACAAAGATAGCTTTATTTCTGCTTCAGTTTTACCTCACAATTCTTTTAGGAAGGCAAATGCTGTTTAACATATGATATCTTGTTTACTAAGATGTGTATATGTGTATGTAAAATTTACTTACGAGTTTACAAAATTCTGAGGTCTCGGCTCCGCGCCTGTGGCTCAAGCAGCTAAGGCGCCAGCCACATACACCTAAGGTGGCAGGTTCGAATCCCCAGCCCGGGCCCGCCAAACAACAATGACGGCTGCAACCAAAAAATGGCCAGGCGTTGTGGCGGGCGCCTGTGGTCCCAGCTGCTTGGGAGGCTGAGGCAGGAGACTCACTTGAGCCCAGGAGTTGGAGGTTGCTGTGAGCGTGATGCCATGGCACTCTACCCAGGGGGATAGCTTGAGGCTCCGTCTAAAAAAAAAAAAAAATTCTGAGGTCTCTAGCTATAATGTTACACTTAAGTTTGACCTTCCTCTGGGAAGGTTGTAATCTTCATTTGTCTCTGTCCTCCTTTCCTCCTGGTGAGAGAAGTACTGTAGAATCATCTGGGTAATACGAAATCTGTGTTAACTTGGTGGTATGTTGTATTGGGGTGGTTGGAAATTACTTTAGATTGTTCTTTAGGTCTGAAATTTGGATTATTTTATATTACTTTGCACTTAACAGTTGAATTTCCTAAATTTCTGAGTTTTCTAACACAGTTCAGTATGAGATCTTCCATAGTGTGGCCCTCATTGTGCTAAGCAAAGAGCAGCACAAAGGCTGGACACATTGCTATATATATCCTGACAAACGTACATTCTTACATTCCAGGGAAGTCAGATTTGTTAATAGGTAAAAAAAGTTAAGAATTGAAACAGGCTTAGCACCCGTAGCACAGTGGTTACAGTGCTGGGTTCAAACCGAGCCCTGGCCAATTAACAAAGACAAAAAAATAGCTGGGTGTTGTGGGGGGCACCTATAGCCCCAGCTACTTGGGAGGCTCAGGGAAGAGAATTGCTTAAGCCCAAGAGTTTGAGATTGCTGTGAGCTGTGATAGCACGGCACTCTACCGAGGTCCACCTAAGTAAGATTCAGTCTCAAAAAAAAAGAAAAAAGATTGATCCAAACTGCTGAAAGAGTAAATTCAGGTTCACACAGCTTAAAAATAAAAGAGGACTGAAACTTAAAATATTCCATAGAGTTTATCTTGAAGGAATTATGAGTATTGAAGGATAAATAGGATTTACCAAGGTTAAGAGGAGTTTCTATACCAATAAGCAAAGGAACATAAGCTTTTCGAGATTAGAGATGTTTTATTTGTGTTCTGTCTTCAACTTTTGATGTAGTACCAACCACTTACGAGTCATAAATTTAATGTCCGCTGCATTAAACCTTTCGTTACTCTTTGTTGCCTTTTTTTTTTTTTTTTTTTT
>NW_003852435.1:759262-766485 GCF_000181295.1 Otolemur garnettii
TAGCTCACAGCAACCTCAAACTCTTTCGCTCAAGGGATCCTCTTGCGTCAGCCTCCCAAGTAGCTGAGACTACAGGTACCTGCCAAAGTATTCGGCTATGTTTTTTTCTTTTTCTATTTTTAGTAGAGATGGGGATCTCACTCTTGCTCAGGCTGGTCTCAAACTCCTGAGCCCAGAGAATCCACCCGCCTCAGCCTTCAAAAGGGCTAGGATTACATGTATGAGCCACCTCACCCAGCTCTTTGTTGCCATCTTATGTGACAAATTCAGTGACCATCCTGCTAAAGTTAGGGCTGGCACATGCTAAAAAGTATATGTGTCCCTCAGCTTATTCTCTGGTGTCTGCACATTGTAGCTACAGGCAGTCTCGAAGTTACAAACACCTGACTTCTGTACAGCTTGCACTTGTGAACAGAAGCTATTTCAAGTAGTAGGAAAATGTACCTGTTCCAACTTACATACAAATTCACCTGAGGAACAGACCTACAGAACCTATCTTGTTTTTAACCCAAGGACTGCTTGCATTTACAGAAAAAATTAACACTTTATTTGGTGGTATTACCTTGAAAGCTGTAATTGTCAGCTTTTGGTGACAATTATGCCCAGATTCTGATTCACTGGGCCTAGGGTTGGGTTTAGCAACTAGCATTTTTACCAAGTAGCCTAAATGATTGCGATGCAGGTGCTTCTAGGCCACGCTTTCAGAAAGAGAGTTTATAGGTTTAAGGCTGTGAAGAGCAATTAATCAGTTATTTTGCATTTTAATATTTGAAGTTTTAGGCAGTGATGATATTTTGAAGCTCACAGTTTTTCCCCAGCCCAGTTAGCCTTTTCTCTACTCCATTTTTAGCTCTTCTATGTATTGTTCAACTATTCCTCCTGAAACTAACTACCATATTGACCCTCAGAGATGTCTGTCTAAATGTCTCTTTTCAGTTTCATTGCCTTTTTCTAAGAATTCAGTTCTCTTTTGATTTGCCCTTTAAAGTTTTTTAATTTAAAAAACATGAGGTTTGTCTTTTTAAAGAAGGAGAGCTGTATTTCTGCTGAAGTGGTCTCAACCTACAGTGGCCATTCTGACAGGCTGAGAAACACTAATCGGGCCAGAAGCCAGGAACACATGTTTCAAGGGAGTGACTAAAAGAAACGGGATTTTATATGAGAAGGTTCATGAATATTTATGAAGAAAAAATGCATATGTGTAATTATGCTTTATCCCTCCTGTCCTATGATGTCTGGGAACTTGAGGTTTTCTTTCCGGGGTCCCTTTGGTCAAGAGGAGTCTGTTCAGTTGGTGAAGGGGCTTAGGATTTTATTTTTAGTTCACAATATATAATCAGACTAATTTTAGTATAGTTAGCCTATTCTTTATCTCTCAGTGAACTCTTCCAGCGTCAGTTGTATTAGTTCCATTTGATGCTTCATGGATTCGCTCTATATCCCCTTATCCTTGGGGCACTATAAAAAACATCCTCTTTTGAAACCTCTTCTTTCTTGTAAAATACACTATTATTACTTGTGATTGCTTGAGTTGAGGAGGAAGTAATTTTTTTTAACCATGTGATACTTGGATATAATTTTTCAAGGCTTCTTTGGACATTTAACTGCGTCATTGCATATTTGTAGGCTTATAAGAACTCAGTTCTCTTTTGATTTGCCCTTTAATTTTTTTATCTCCATATCTTGTGGACTGAGATTGATTGCTAGCATCAAAAAATAAAATGCAGCTATAAACAATATAGTTTATTCTGTAGTTTGTATGAAGATTAGTTTAATAATTTTTATATTAAAAGGTCAAAGTAATATATGTACATTGTTTTATAAAATCTGATAAGTCTATATTGAAAGGCAGCCTCCCTCCTCTACCCTTTCTCAGTCTGAGTCCTGTTATCTATAGGCAGTCGTTTCGTAGATAATAAGTTGATGTTATATTTTTAATTTGTGTAGAGTTTTTTTATTCTTTTTCTTTTTTATTTTTGAGACAGTCTTGCTCTCTTGCCCACACTTGAGTGCAGTGCACTTGCCAATGATAGCTCACTGTAGCCTCAAATGCCTGGTTTCAGTGATCTTCCCCCTAAGCCTCCCAAGGAGCCAGGGCAACAGCTAAGCCCAGCTGATTTTTTAAATTTTTAGTAGAAACAGTGTCTTGCTATATTGCCCAAGCTGGTCCCAAACTCATGGCCTTAGTAGTCCTCCTGCCTCAGACTCCCAAAGTGCTGGGATTATATAGGCACCATGCCTGGCCTAATTTGTGTTTTCCTGGGATTGGTCCTTGTCCTGTCTTGCACTATATGTGTTAAAGGCCCTTCAAGGTGGCAGAAACCAGTATAACTCCACAACCTGCAGTACGTATATGATAGCTGCTCAGTCCTCTAGTGATCATTGTGTTTGTACAGTTGTATGGTACAGTTCTAAAAATCTGGGCCAGGCATGGTGGCTTATGCACCCTGGGAGGCTGAGGCTAGAGGGTCACTTGAACTCAGGAGTTTGAGACCAGTCTGAGCAAGAGCTAGATCCCATCTCTACTAAAAACAGAAATATTAGCCAGGCATTGTGGCAGTTGCCTGTAGTCCCAGCTGCTGGGGTAGCTGAGGCAGGAGGATTGCTTGATTGAGCCCAGGAATTTGAGGTTGCTGTGAGCTAGGCTGGTGCCATGACACTCTAGTGTGGGCAATATAGTCAGATTGTCTCAAAAAACCCCCCAAAAACCCAAAAGATAAAAAATAATTAAATATAATTAACTAAAAATTGGCTTGTAGAAAACATGTTTATGGACAGTACTCCCATAAACAGTAAAACTATAAAAATGAGATGTTTTAATAATTTGTGTGCATTTTCTTTTTTATGTCAAAATGCTAAATGGAAGGTTAGTATTGAAATGTGGCAATTCCTTACTATTTTTTTCTGTAAAACTGAAATATGTGTGTAGGAAAATATATAAAGCATACAGTTTAAATATAATTATAAAGTGTTTACTCATGTCACAGCAACCTAGATTAAGAGGTGGATTGTGTCTACTCCCTGAAAGCCCTCCAGTCCTGTTCTTATCTGTTTCCTTTTAAAAATAAGAAGTATCCTAACTTTTATGGTAGTTTTTTCTTTATAGTTATACCCTTTTCAACTTATGTAAATGTATCACACCATTTATATTCTTCTTTTTTTTTTTAGAGACAGTCTCACTTTATCGCCCTCAGTAGACTACTGTGGCGTCACACAGCTCACAGCAACCTTCAACTCCTGGGCTTAGGCGATTCTCCTACCTCAGCCTCCTGAGTTGGAACTACAGGCACCTGCCACAACGCCTGCCTATTTTTTTGTTGCAGTTTGGCAGGGACTGGGTTTGAACCTGCCACCCTTGGTATATGGGGCTGGCACCCTACTCACTGAGCCACAGGCACTGCCCCACACACCATTTATATTCTGTAGTGACTTGCTGCTTTTATTCAACTCTGAGTTTTATCTTAATGTCATTGCTATGGTATTCCATTGTTTGTACCAGACTGTATTTATTCTTTCTTGTGGATGGCATTAGATTATTTTTAGTTTGGGCACATTCTTGCTCAGGGTTCTTGGAACATATGTATAAGAGTTCCCTAGGGCAGTATCTTCACATTGAGGTATGTGAAGACTTTACAAAGAATATGGAGAGGATGGACAATTTAAGATAATTTAGAGTTTTTTTTTACCTTTCCTAGGAGCAGATGTTTGCCATTGATGACTTCTTACCCATGCACAATCTTACTGTGGGATATTGCCCTGGGGTGTAATATCCTCCAGGACCCTAAACAGATGGGCAATTGATATATTTCAGGGAACTTTTCAGAATAAGTTGTAGGCATCAGTATACTCTACCCCTAAATACGAATCAGTTCAGTATTCCTATCCTTGATTAACCAGAGTTCAATTATTTCAAGCAAATTTTGAATTAAAAAAATTTAGTAGAAAAGATATAACATAAAATATAATAGTATCATATAAAAATTTTAATAGATATAATATTGTCTCAATTATGGATATAAGGACAGGCCTAGTGGGGTGGTAGGGGGAGGATTGCTTGAGGGCAAGAGTTTAAGACCAGCATGGGTAACATAGCAAGACACCATCTCTTAAAAACATTTTAAATAAAAATTAGCCAGTTGTGGTGGGGCACACCTGTATGTAGTTTCAGCTACTTGAGAGGCTGAGACCGGGGATTGCTTATGACCAGGAGTTTGAGGTTACAGTGAGCTAATGGTTGCACCTCTGCACTCTAACCTGGTGACAGAGCAAGACCTTGTCTAAAAAGAAAAAAAAGACAGACAGACAATCCTATGTACTGATTCATACATACAAAAGATATAAAAATATGGCCAGGTAGGGAAGATATTAATTTAAGAATGGTTATAAAAGAGATAAAATGAAATTAAGGGTATTGTAGTAGGATTTAACCATAAATGAACTGTATCCATTTTTCTTAAAAACCTGAAACAAATTATGGTAAAATGTTATGTAAAACTGAGTACAGGCAGTGCCCATAGCTCAGTAGGTAGGGAGCTGACCACATACACTGAGGCTGGCGGGTTTGAACCTGGCCTGGGCCAGCTAAAACAGTAATGACAACTGCAACAAAAAAATGGCCAGGCGTTATGGTGGGTGCCTATAGTCCCAGCTACTTGGGAGACTGAGGCAAGAGAATTGCTTAAGCCTAAGAGTTTGAGCTTGCTGTGAGCTGTGATGCCAGGGTACTCTACCCAGGGTGACATATGAGACTGCCTTCAAAAAATAAAATAAAATAAAACTGGGTACGAATATATTCTCATTTTGGTCTTCGGTTGAACTATTTCATAATGTATTTTTATTTGCAAGGGGTAATTTATTTTTGCCTCCCATAAATAACTTGAAAAATAGTGTTTAACTTGATAGGAGTATACATTCACTTTTTAAAATGGTAAATAAACTCTACATCAGTAAAAAAAAAATGTTAACTGCCTATTTCAGTGAAGAAGATTAGCTAGATTCAGATTTGAGTTATGTAAGACTGTCTCTTCCGTATAAAGATAGCGCTAGACATACTTCTGATGGGTAAATGATAATTTCTAATTGAGATCCATTAATAAGCTGGAGCTCTAGTTTTCTAGAATTTATTTAGTTAGACTTAGTCTTTAGCATTATCCAGGGTTTTACTTTCATCATTCTCTCTTAGCTCTCTTTTCTGAAATATTTCTCTGTGTATGTATAAGTAGTGGCAAAGACAAAGAAGAACAAATGGAAATAGATGTCATAGGATTTTAGTTTGAAAGGTTCTTATAAAGTCATGCAGTTCAGGATCTCTGGAATTTTTGGATTATATACTTTCTCATCTTATATAACTTACTGATTCATTCAACGATTATTGTCAGGTACTATCCTTGATGCTGGGAGATATAGCATACGTGAACAAAACATAAAAACTTTATCCGTAAATTACATACACATCCTGCACTAATTAACTTCCATTTTAAAATATAGAGAAAATTACAGGTAACCTAGAATAATGATCTTCAAATTGCTAATCTTCTGAGGTAATAAAGAACTTCTATTTAACAGCTTTATTTTACCAAGAAAAAAATGTATTGAGGAGTGTTTTCTTCAATATAGTATTTTGATATCAGACTCTTGTAAAAAGCTCTAATAAATAATAGGCTATAGTTGTAAAGAATTTGTATGTTGATTAATGTGACCCATGTAAACAAAAGCTCTTTGTGGGCCTCAGTAATTTTTGCTAAGGATATTTTTGATTTTTTTTTTTTTAAAGACAGAGTCTGACTGTCATCCAGGATAGAGTGCAATGGCATCATAACTCACAGCAACTTCCAACTCTAGTGCTCAAGCCATCCTCTTGCCTCAGTTTTTCTATTTTTAGTAGAGACAGGCTCTCGCTTTTTGCTCAGGCTGGTCTCAAACTCATGAGGTCAAGTAATCCACCTGCCTCGGCCTCCCTGAGTGCTAGGATTACAGGTGTGAGCCCCCGCATCCAGCCCATAAAGGGTTTTTTGACACCAAAAAGATTGAGAACTGCTGCTCATTTGGATATAGTTTGTAAATTCCATTTTTACAACTAAAATCTTTGTTTTCATCTTGAAATTTTACTTAGGTTTCCTAAGTAAAATAGGTTAAATAACTTGCCCAACATTGTATGGTTTAGTTGATCATTGGTTACATTTGATTTAGTCTGTTTCCATATTGAAAATTAAGCAGAATTTTACATTATTAGATTGAAGTTTAAAAAAACCTCAAGTTTTCTAAACCAACAATTACTGATTTGAAGTTTTTTTGCCAATGAGAAAAATCATAGACAATCACCTTTAACATTTGTTTTACTCCTCGTAGTCCTTTCCATGAAGAATGATTAAAATTGGGAAGAACATAAAATTATTATATTTAAAATTAAAATATTAACCTTTTTCGTTTTTCTTGAGATGGTCTCACTTTGTTGCCTGGGTTAGGGTGTGGTGGCATCATACATAGCTTACTGCAACCTCCACCTCCTGAGCTGAAGAGATTTTCCTGCCTCAGCCTCCCAACTAGCTGGGATTGAGGGCATGTGTCACCACACCTGGCTAATCTATTTTTTTTTAATTGATGCATGATAGGAATAACGCTGGCTAAACTTTTAAATTTTTGTAGAGATAGAGTGTTGCTGTTGCCTGGGCTGGTCTTGAACTTCTGTGCTCAAGCGATCCTCCAACCTTGCCCATTCAAAGTGCTAGAATTATAGGTGTGAGCCACCACACTTGGCTATAAAATATTAAACTACTTAGCAAAACAGTGCACATTAAAATGAGATCCCTGTCTTCAGTTTTTTTTTCACCATATTGACAGTAGTTGAAGTGGTGTGGGTTGTTGAGAATGACATTAAATGTGCATGCATGTATTCTATTGATAGCAGTATGAACTGAAAAACTCTGCAGTGCAACTGGTGTTGCCATGTTTCCCCCAAAATAAGACACTGTCTTATATTTATTTTTTCTCAAGAAGACACACTAGGGCTTATTTTCAGGGGATGTCTTATTTTTATGAAGTATAATACAACAATCTACATTTATTCAAATACAGTTAAGTCATCTTCTTCTGGAAGCTGACAGGGGGAGCTGACCTTGTTGTGGGGGCTGGCGCTAGTGATGCGTTAACTCCTTTTAGTTCGTTGCTTGTGCGCAATAGGATGCCTGTGACCATGGTTACCACACGCGCACCCTCGCAAGTGC
>NW_003852435.1:767458-770927 GCF_000181295.1 Otolemur garnettii
TGAGATGTAGTCTCATTCTGTCATCTAGGCTGAAGGTCAGGATTATAGTCATATAGCTCCCTGCAACCTTGAACTGTGCTCAAGTGGTCCTCTAGCTTCAGCCTCCCATGAGCTAGTACTATCTAGGTGAGTTGCCACCATGCCTAGCTAATGTTAAAATTGCTTCTTTCTTTTTTGTGGAGGCAGAGTCTCACTGTGTTCCCCAGGAACTCCTGGCCTCAAGCAGTCCTCTCTCCTTGACCTTTGGTAGCATTGGGATTACAGGTGTCTGCTGCCCCTCTTGGCTCCAAAGAGCTTTTTGTTCATGTGGGTTATATTTATCAATATTTTTTCCAATGTTAGAAATTAAAACTTAGGCTCAGTGCCCGTAGCACAGGTTATGGCACCAGCCACATACACCAAGGGTGACGGGTTCAAACCTGGCCCGGGCCAGCTAATCAACTATAACAAAAAAAATAGCCAGGTATTGTGGCAGGTGCCTGCAGTCCCAGCTACTTAGGAGGCTGCGGCAAGAGAATCGCTTAAGCCCAAGAGTTGGAGGTTGCTGTGAGCTGTGACGCCAGGGCGACATAGTGTCTTAAAAAAAAAAAAAAAAGAAAGAAAAGAAATTAAAACGTACATATTAATTGTCGCAACCCCTCGGGCCATAGTGGCCCTGGTCTTGATCACCGCAGCAAGGAACAGGGCGTGACACGGATTAGAAATACAAGCTCGTAGGAGGCAGGCTAGCCCTTCTCTGCAAGGTAGCCTAGAGCAACCTCCTCACCGGTGAGGGGAGTAATTAACAAATGACGACGTGCTGAAGGCTCAGGCTCTTCTTCCACAAGGAGCACCTGCAGACGAATGGCCCGAGGGTCCACCCCTCAGCTGCAGATCATCTTGCTCTGTGGTCATCTGACTTTTGGCGTTCCCTACAATATTAGTTTATTTAAAAATAATAAGCCTGTTACATGTTAACATAATTATTTATATGTTTTCCAAAACAAAAATTGTATTGAGAAGGATGCAAATTTTTTTTATTTTTGGCTTCATAGAAGACAGGTATATATTTGAATAACTTGCATCTGCATTAAATTTGTTGAAATATTTTGCTTTGGTTGAAGAATACGAAGAAAATTCAGCATCACACAGATATTTAGTTGGAAAAGGGAGATATATTTTAATAAGTATCTCAGAAAACAGTGGATATTCTTTGGTACTACACCAAAACTCACCAACAGCAAATGCTAGTTGTTTTAAAGGTTAATACAGTGAGACTCTGAAACTTCTTAATGATAGTTGGCTTAATATTTAAAAAAAAAGGCAATGTTGACATAATATATTACAAAAATACCAGTCTCATCAGAAGAGACTTTCTTAAAACATCAGTAAACTCAAAAGTGGAGGATACCACGCCTATGGTGCATCTTACAAGGGTACATGTGAAACTTTCTAAATGTAGAATATAAATGTCTTAACACAATAACTAAGAAAATACCATGAAGGCTATGTTAACCAGTTTGATGAAAATATTTAAATTGTATATAAAACTAGCACACTATATCCCATGACTGCATTAATGTACACGGCTGTGATTTAATAAAAAGAAAAAAGAAAAAAGTGGTGGATACAAGTTTTCCAGAATTCTAATTTTCCCTTGAAAGCTTGCATTTTATTAAAATGCTGTCAGTTTTTTTCCTTGAAGTATTGGACTCACTTTGTTCTTTTTTGGGAAACTTTCTGCTAGATATTCAATTCTGAATTATAATTAGTTCTTTCAAATAAAAATGGTGATCCATGAAATAAGTAGCTAGTTTAGCTCACAGCTTAGACAATAATAGCATAAATGCTTGGTGAAAGTGTTAGTTCGTGTCTTTGGTTAAGAAAAGAGAAGTGAAAAGGCAGAAGAAGACCGCCTACTGGCTACTTTACTAGTAGGGGATTTTTGTGCAGTAATTTAAATTAAATTAAATTTTTATTTTTATTCATTTGGAGACAGTCTTGCTCTATTGCTCAGGGTAGAGTGCAGTGGCATCATAGTTAACTTACTGTAACCTCTGTCTCCTGGGCTCAAGCAGTCCTCCAGGCACCTGCCTAATTTTTTCTAATTTTAGTAGAGATGGTCTTGCTCTTGCTCAGGCTGGTCTCAAAACTCCTGAGCTCAAGAATCCTCCCACCTTGGCTTCCTAGAGTGTTAGGATTATAGGTAGGTTAATTTTTAAAGTGAAAGTAATTGGCAGTGGTATCATTTGTATCTACTTTATAGTAATATGTGGAATGTACCTTCAAATTAATTTATTCCTGTAGACTCAATTCCTCATTAAGCATTTTACAGTTTACATTTTCCTATTGTGTTGTTCTTAATTGAAATATTTGAGTTGCCCTAATTCAGTCTGTGTAGCTTCAGACTGAATTACAGAAGTGAATTTGAAGCAAGTTAATAAGAGACTGTCGGGTTTAGACCCTTGGGCTTCCTGTTGAGACCTCCAAGAAGGGCTCCTAAAGCATATTATCTATGTTCTGCAGAAGGATAGAACACTTTATGTGAGAGGCATTATTGAAGATAGGCTGCTTTGTGCATCTGAGATATTTCCCTTTGTTATAATGAAAGCCTAACGGTAATTATGCCTTCTCTCTAGTGAGGTTTAATATTTTTCTAAGCACTAAGTTCAAGGGAATGTTTGATGTTTAAAATTCCTTTTTAAATAGCCATTGTGTCTATTTAAAATTTTATGTCTTAAATAAACTTGTTAAAGTATGCTAGAAGAATATATACAGTATACTATTTATATAATGTTTTAAGATACACTATCCAAAACATATATTTAAGTATAAAGAAAAGATTTTAGATTTAAATTGAAATAATTTAAATTAATGTTACATGTGTTTTAGTTTGAAGGGTAATGTAAAACAATTTGTATTTGGATATAAGATATATTTTGTAAATCATTTTATTCAAAATATTTTTATGGTGTCAACCTTGTAAGGTGACATTATATTTGATCCTTTAAACTATGGCTCAGAGACAGATAGGATAATTTACAATCTGTTAGTCTTGGGAATAAACTGAAAGGAAGATACCGTATTCATCTGCCCTTGGTGGGATAGATCATTTGCACACCATTGTTGGCATATTTGATTGTTGGGGTAAGTGAACACAGGTTCTCTGCAGCTTCTCAGAGACTTCCTACCTTTCAGAGTTATAGGACCACACCCTAGAGCCAGAGGCCAGGGCAAGGGAGATGGTGTGTAAGGAAATGTACCAAGTTCTTTTTCCTTCAGGGTTCAGAGAACATTTATTCCTTATTCCTTAGATATTGGGGAAAGTCAAGCTGATACATGCATAAATAAGAGAAGAAATATACTAAAGATATGCTAAGAAGTCGCTAGTAACTTTTAAACTCTTGAAAAGAATGAGCTAAATCCTTCCATTTGAAAAATGTACTGAGTAAAAATAAGTTTTTTTTTCAAGCCACTCCTTTAGGAAATA
>NW_003852435.1:771585-775135 GCF_000181295.1 Otolemur garnettii
TTGGGCATATATGAGTAAATAATGTGAGTCAAATTTTGGGTACCTAGGGAAGTGAGCAGGGGAGTAGAGATAGTTTGGGGGAGACATAAATAATCTGGAAAGAGCGCAGACGTGATGCCACAGCAAAAATGGCCAAAGATCAAAGAGGCAAAGTTGTCTTGTCTTGTTGAGAGTCAGTTGCTTGAAGTTTTTTTTTTTTTTTTTTTTTTTTTTTTTGTGGTAGCTATCTCTTTTGATAGGTAAAGTCAGGGGTGCAGGCTGGGCTCATATCAAAAGAGTGTTTTCATGTAAACAGTTGGGTAAAATAGTTTGCAGGCATGTTCTATTGTTAAAATACTTGATTTTTTACTCATTGTGGTTTTCAAATCTTAATTCATATGGTGTTTGCTCCTAAGACCGCTTCTTTAAAAGATTACAATAATGAGTCTTTGTGTGCATATTAAATTGTTCCCTGCACCAAAATAATTTTTTATTGGCTCTGTTTTCATAAACACTCTTTACCATTCATGTTTCTGATGCCATACTTAGATATATTTTCACATAAACTATTGGGCTATTTATAAAACAAGACATAAAGATATAGCAGAGAAGGCAGGAAATACTTGACATTTGTATGCCGTATCTTATTCTCTGCTTCCTGTCAGTTAAACCACGATGAGAGGAACAGAGACACAGATGTACAATTGCTGCTTTAATTTCCCATCCGGGACACCAGTTAAGCATAAAGCTAGTTGCATTGAACTTTTCATTTGTTGATTCTAAGGATGTTGTAGTCTTATTTTATATTATATTATATGGATTGTGTGCATTACCCGGTGGCACTTAGATGTTTGATAAAGAACGTAATAGGAAACTATAACTTTTACCTATTTAAAAAGAATTTGCTTTTGTGACATTTTTATAGGCCATAAAAGATTTATATGGTATAAATTCACTGTGAAATGATAAGCTATAATATTTTGATCTGGATCTTTTAGTATTTGACTATTAATTTATTTTTATATATTGGTATGTCAGGATTCTTTAACACTTTTAAGTCATGGTAGTGTAACTTTCAGGTGAAAGATGAAATGGAAGGTCATAGAGATTGACTTAGCCAAGAAAATATAGTTAGTAAATGACAGAGTGATTTGAACTTGAGTGCTGGTCTTCTGATGCTAGATCTCATGTCCCGAATGTTAGGACAAAGTTTTTTTTCATTAAATTACTATTTTACCTATTTTTCAGTGACTTTAACTTTTAGGATTACCTTTGCGTCTTGTCCTAACTCTTAGTATTACCTTTGTGTCCCCCACCTCCTTCCTGTCCTGTTCTCTGTACTTGGGGGGAAAAATAGATATTACTTATCTCTAAAGAAACAGCCCACATGCCACTTTCTCGTGTAATTTTTTTCAGGTTCTCACATGTATTTATCCCTTCCTATTCTTTCATCATTTAGTTATCCGTTTACTCCCCCCCCCCTCCATTTTAGGTGATGAACTACTTCAGCACAAGGACCTTTCATTCTTATTTATCTTTGGTTTTTGTATACCCAGTACCTAGCATATAACAAATTTCCTAAGTACTTCCTAGAGCAGTGGTTCTCAACATTCCTAATGCCGTGACCCTTTAATACAGTTCCTTATGGGGTCGTGACCCACAGGTTGAGAACTGCTGTCCTAGAGGAACAAATAACATTCATGATACCTTTCTTCGTTCTGGAATCAGCAGGCTCATTAAAGCACTGTAATGTGGCATTTTTCTACAAGTTGCCTTTATGGTTATTTGTAAGAAATAAGCTATTACAAAGTTTCTTTCCTGCTTTGGCCTTTCCCCAGGCAAATTGTTTTTGCTATTTATGGAAATCAAGTATCTTAGTGAAGTTATTAGTGTTTCCACCCTAGTTAAAAGTGGTGATTATGTATTATTACTCCTCTAAAAAAATATAGCTGAAAATAGTTAGATTGCTGAGCATTGACAATGTTTTACTTTTGGCTTTAGTCTGGAAAAAGTGTCTGGCTCCTTATTATAGTCCTAATTTCTCCAGTAAACCAGGGGGTTTTACCACTTTTTGCTTCTCTTGTCTCTAAGTTTATGGTGCCTTAGTGATTTCTGGCATGTAAATTACAGTCAGTCTTATTATCAACAAGGCAAGAATATGCATAAGTAGAACTTTAGCTTATACCTGTCTACTCAAGGAATGTGTTATTAAATTCACATAGTAAGTTTTTCCAGCCAAAAATTGATTCAGGCTACTATCTTTGAAAAACAAAAACAAACAAAAAAAGTCAAATCTAAAGATTCAAGTCTCCTTTTTAAAGATTAAAGGAAAAAGTGTGAAGGTGGATGAGTTCCATTTTTAAGGAGTTTTAGAAGAACCAAACAAATAGTTCTTTGGTTTATTTAAAACCTGATTTAGGTTAGCTGGTGTTGTGGCAGCCACCTATAGTCCCAGCTACTTGGGAGGCTGAGGCAGGAGAATCGCTTAAGCCCAAGGGTTTGAGGTTGCTGTGAGGTACAACGCCATAGCACTCTACGCAGGGCAACATAGTGAGACTCTCCAAAATACAAAAAAAAAAAAAAAACCCAAAATAAACAAACAAAAAACCTGATTTAGGGAAGATAAGTGGAAAATAGTTTATAGGGTTGTTGGGTGTCCTTTTACATGTGAGATGTTCCTTTTTTGTGCCATCTGCTTGGGGTGTTAATGTATTTGTTTGAATCAGAAAGTACTTGTATGTACGTCACTTTGAGGATAGTCAGTGAAGCTTAGCTTACTCTCACTTGTTCTGTGAAGCCAGTGTACCATGTGAAATTCTTTTTTTCTTGCTAAATACCCTACCATGAGCAGCATGTGAAATTCTATAGAAAACTAAAATACCTAATCTTTTACCATTTTAATGAAGAATTTTAGTAAGTACATATTTTTTATTTGTAACAGAAACTACCCTTTGACCTTGGCCTCATTTTACTTTATTTATATTTATTTTTGAGACAGTCTCACTTTTGCCCTGGGTGTTGTGCCGTGGTGTCATAGTTCACTGCAACCTCAAATTCTGGGGCTCAAGCAATTCTCTTGCCTCAGCCTCCCAGGTAGCTGAGATTACAGGTACCTGCCACAATGCCCGGCTATTTTAGAGGTGGGGTCTTGCTCTTGCTCAGTCTGGTCTTGAACCTGTGAGCTCAGACAATCTACCTGAGCACCTCAGCCTCCCCAAGTGGTAGGATTATAGGAGTCAGCCCTTGTGCCCAGCCTTGTTTGACTTTTTAACACACAGTGTACTCTTAGTATTCTTTTAAATTATGTTTCTATTTTTTATCTTTTTGAGACAGGGTCTTGTTCTGTTACCTGGGCTGGACTATGGTGGCTTCCATAGTCTAGGAAGCCACCATAGTCTCGCCCAGGTATGGTCTAGTAGCTACAATACTAGTTTACTGTATCCACAAACTGCTGGTACAACTGTCCTCTTGCCTCAACCTCCTGAGTAGCTGGAATTACAGGTATATATCACCATGCACAGTTAATTTTTTATTTGCAGTGAAATAGGTCTCACTGTGTTGCCCAGGAGGG
>NW_003852435.1:776309-777225 GCF_000181295.1 Otolemur garnettii
GGGCTGGGGATTTGAACCCGCCACCTTAGGTGTACGTGGCTGGCGCCTTAGCCAGTTGAGCTATAGGCGCCGAGCCACCACATTTTCTTTATCCATTCATCTGTTGTTGGATACTTGGATTGATTCCTTATGTTGGATATTGTGAATAGTGTTGGAATAAACATATGGGTGCAGATGTTGCTTCAGTATACTGATTTCCTTTCTTTTGGATGAATGCCCAGTTGTGAAATGACTGGTTTGTGTGGTAGGTCTATTTGTAGTTTTGTGAAGAACTTCCATAGTGTTCTCCATAGTGGCTGTACTAGTTTACACTCCCATCAACACTACATCAGAGTTCCCTTTTCTCTTCAGCATTTTTGTTTTGTGCTAGAATAGCTTTTTGATAATAGCCATCCTAGTTCTGGTGAGATGATACCTCATTGTGGTTTGGGTTTGCATTTCCCTGATGATTTGTGATGTCAAACACCTTTTCATATGTTCGTTGGCTATTTGTGTATCTTCTTTTGAGAAATGTTTATTCAGATCATTTGCCCATTTTTTAATTATATTTTTGGGGACACTTTTTTTGTGTTTGTGTGTGTTTTACTATTGTGATCTTAGGGTTCCTTGTATATTCTGGACATTAATCTTCGGTCTAATGAACAGTTTGCACATTTTTTTTTTCTATTCTTTTAAGTTGTCTTTTCACTCTGTTGATTGTGTCCTTTACTGTGCAGAAGAATTTTAGTTTGATATAATCCCATTTGTTTATTTTTGCTTTTGTTGTCAGTCTGTTTAAAGTCTTAAATTCTTTTCCCAAATCAATGTCCTGAAGTGTTCCCCTTGTGTTTTCTTCTAGTAGTTTTATAGTTCCAGGTCTCCCATTTATGTCTTTGATCTGTTTGGAGTTGATTTCTTTTCTTTTTTTTTTTTTTTT
>NW_003852435.1:777245-786560 GCF_000181295.1 Otolemur garnettii
TTTTGAGACAGAGCCTCAAGCTGTCCCCCTGGGTAGAGTGCTGTGCCATCACAGCTCACAGCAACCTCCGACTCCTGGGCTCAAGCGAGTCTCCTGCCTCAGCCTTGGGGGCCCGGGCTGGATTAGAACCACCACCTTAGGTGTATGTGGCTGGTGCCTTAGCCACTTGAGCCACAGGTGCTGAGCCTGGAGTTGATTTTTGTATAGGGTAAGAGACAGAAGTCTAGCTTCATCATCTGTGTGTGGATATCCAGTTTTCCTGGCATCATTTATTTATCCTTTCCCCAGTGAGTGTTCCAGGCTCCTTTATCAAAAAACAGTTCACTGTAGATATGTGGATTAATTTCTGAGTTCAGTATTCTGTTCCTTTGGTTTATACTCAGTCATCTTTTTATGTCTGTAATGTGCTGTTTTGGCTACTACAACTTTGTAGTATATTTTAAATTCAGGTAGTGTGGTGCCTCCAGCTTTGCTTTGGCAAAGGTTTGCTCAGGTTTGCTTTGACTATTTGGAATCTTTTGTGGTTTCATAGAAATTTTAAGATTTTTTTTTCCATTTCTGTGAAGAATGTTATTGATAGGGATTGCATTGAATCTGTAGATTTCTTTGGGTAGTATCTAATTTTCTGATTTGTTATTATCTTTTTCCTAATTTCCTTTAGGATGTGCCAGATTTTTTGTATCCATACAAAAACATCAGTTGTTATTAGAGATGTTCCAGGATTAAGTAGTATAATATATTTTGCTTTGAAAATTATAAAGAACTTATTAGATAGTAGGTGTTACTAATAAATGATAATGTAAATGGACCTTATGGTGCTATTGGATGATTCCTAGATATGTCTTTATGCTAAAATATTTTTTTAACACACTGACTGCCATAGTAAGAAAAAAAAAAAAACTTTCCTGGTGCAACCATGTTTTATTGGGTCAAGATAGATCAAGAGACATATGAGTTATATATGCTTCACAAGGCCCTGAGCTCAAAACTAGCCTAAGGTAAATGTATCTCACATGACTGGTAATGTGTTGAATCTAATAAGTGCCTCTGCATCTCCTAAGACAGCTTTGAATGTTTGAACTTTCCAAGTGTAAGACAAAGCCATAAAGTAGAAACATCTCTAAGAGCCACATTTAAATGCTCCCTCGCATGGTCAACTCCTCACAGGAGCATCTTTCTTCTAAATAACACCCTGTAATGTTAACACCTGTAACTCAGTGAGTAGGGCACTGGCTACCATACACCAAGTCTGGTGGGTTCAAACCTAGTATGGGTCAGCTAAAACAGCAATGACAACTGCAATGAAAAAATAGCCAGGCATTGTGGCAGGCGCCTGTAGTCCCAGCTAGTTGAGAGGCTGAGGCAAGAGAATCACTCAAGCCCCAGAATTTGAGGTTGCTGTGAGCTGTGACATCATAGCACTCTACCCAGGGTGATAGCTTGAGACTCGGTCTCTGAAAAAAGAAAAACAAAATAACACCCTGTAAGAAAGTAAAGAGTTCCTGAATTCTGGTAAAAGCAATCTCTATTCAGTGATAGGAAACTTGCATCTGTCATTGATAGCATATCTTTTATCATTGAATAACTAAGCATCACCTATTTAATTAAACATTAAAATATTTAATAATAGTAGTCCCAGCTACTCGGGAGTCTGAGGCAAGAGAGTTACCTAAGACCAGGAGTTGGAGGTTGCTGTGAGCTGTGTGATGCTGCCACGGCACTCTATTGAGGATGACAAAGTGAGACTCTGTCCCTAAAAAAAAAATATATATATATATATATTTAATAATAAATGACAAGATACAGTCAGCCATCTATGCAACTATTTCATGTATTTCAAAGCTTAACAGGCATGTGAATGAATGAAGGGTCATTTTGAGGTTCAGTTGAATAACTTATAAGTAGGATTATGTGGTAAGGAGTCATACCTTTTTGAAAATCTTATTGCCTTGTTTTTTCCCTTTTCCAGTCATTAGGCAAAGGACAAAAACATGAAGTAAATTAGTTAAGTGAGTTTTGTTGTTTTTAGAGAATTTTGCCATCCCCTGAGCAGTTTAAAACCCATGTGTTGAGAATTTCTAGTATAAGTAATTAATGAAGAATTTAAGGAGGGCAGCATACACATTGTGAAAGGGAGGCACTCGTCCCTCAGAGATCTCACAGACCATCAAGGCTCCTATGAAAGGTCTTTGTTGGTGGGGGAGGGAGGCTGCAGAGCAGCACCAAGGAGGAGAGAAAAAGGGAGAGAAAAGAGAAAGAGAGAGGAGGAAAGAGAGGAGGGGAGAGAGAGGGAAAGGGGAGAAGAGAGACCAAGAAAAGAGAAGCTTATCTTTAAATAGGGAAGTCTCAGAATGGTGACGAGATGATGGGATAGCCAATAAGGAATTACTGCTCCCATGGGAACAGCCAGTTAGGGGCGGGCAGCAGGTAATTGGAAAAGGGAGATGAAGTAAGCAGGCCATTCCCTGTGCTTGGGAAGGAGTTGTAACTTTAAGAGCAGCAAGGGGCTTTCTGAGGCAGTTATCTAACACATTGGTGACAGAAGCCATCAGTGTACCAGTCAAGCAGTGGAATGTTTGTTTAACTGTCTTCACCATTTTTGCATGGGAGTTGCCAGATCCTACTTGTATAACTTGCATTGGGCCTTAATAAAGGTCTGTTGTTGCAAACCCAATTTGAAAACCTCCAGGAACTTTTCACTTCTCAAATCAAGCCTAAATTCTACTGCCTGGTTTTCAAGACTCTCCATCATTTCATTTTCCTTTGTTTATTTAACCAGTTTTCTACTGTTTCCATTGTGAACTCTTAGCTCTTTATCATGCTATTAGCTATCTCCAAACTTTGGTCACTTTAGATTCTCTGCATTGTTCTGTATCACAGCAATCACAGGTACACGTACACACACACAATATCTTTTCCTTTTAGTCTCTCCCTATTAGTCTCTCCAAATCCTACCTCCCTCCTAAGGTTCACTTTAAGTCCTCTGTTACCTGTGTGGTGTTTCCTTGGTCTGTTTGACCATCCCCTTTTCTGAAATGCTGTAGTACTGACCAACTTTATTAGCATTTAAGGATTACCTTGTTATAGTTAGTTGTCTCTCTTGGTCTTATTTCCTGAACTGGATTGTAGGCATGGGAACACGGACCATGCATTATCTCTGTGTATTCTCCACAGTGCTGTGCTTAGGAGAGTTTCAATAAATATTTATTATCTTTTTACCACTAAGTCAACTGATAGTAGCAGAGCTGCCTCTGAAAATAGATGTTTGGAATCTTTGGATTAGTTCTGGGTTTGTATCAAATAAGCATAATAAAACTGTCTCCTGTTGGAGAAAACCTGATGCCAGAGTCATTGATGCACTTTAGTTAATAGTAACTGAAATTGATTCAAATGATTTAAAAATCGAGAGATCATATTATGAAATGCGGAAGACTTAAAATTTTAACCATTTTGTATATGTTTTAAGTCTTTATATTATGCATAGTATTTAAAGTTTGCTTCTAGGATAATACATATCAAATTAATATATACCTTGTAAATGTCAAGTATTGTTGTGTATCGCTTAAGAATGGGGATACATTCTGAGAAGCCTGTCATTGGATAATTTCCTCATTGTGGGACCATCATGGAGTGTACTTATATCAACCTGGATAGTAAAGTTTACCACACACCTAGATGGTGTGGCCTATTGCTCCTAGGCTAACAGACCTGTACTGCATGCTACTGTACTGAATACTGTAGACAGTTGAAACACAGTGGTAAGCATTAGTGTATGTATACCTATCTAAATATAGAAAAAGTATGGTAAAAATACAATTTTTTTTATGGGACCACTGTTGTTTATTTGTTCCATTATTGACCAAAACATCATTATGAGGTGCATGACTGTGTGTATCTTGCAATACCGACATGTTGTAAGATATTGTGCACTCCCACTGTTTCATTTCTCATCTTGTGGTTTTGCTACTTCTTGCTTTTGGTTCCATTGAGTTTAGAAGCTTAGGTGAATGCTGGACAGTTAGGATGATTGTAGGAAGAGTCACATTTTAAGGATACAGACATGAAACATCAAAATTGTTTGATTTTACCCAAACTGATTTAAAATAGTTTCCTATTATTGTTTAAAAAAGTGGTACACTGTAAAAACAGTAGGTCATGTAGGGGCTTTGGACACATAGAGAGCAGGATGTTTTGTGCACAAATAATCTTAAAGTCTTTCAAACTTCTTCCTAACTTGGGGAAAGATGGAATGTTTATATCCCTGGAGTTTATATCCTTAAGTCTGGTTGCAATGTGACTTGGAAGAAGATCCTAAAATGTTAACAGGAATAAAAAGTTGTGGTCATTAGAATAGGTGGAAAGGTCTGGATTAAGTGTTGCATTGAGCTCAGATAGACAGTTTGGTAGTATATATATTAGTTCTTTAATAGTGAGTGGAGGGTATGGAGAGATGGGAACTATAAAATGCAAAAATACTATCTGTTTTTGAGATGATAGTGAAGGGTAATAAAACTATGTCTGAGGTGTACTTTTTTTAAAAAGACTTTATTTTTTAGGAGCAGGTTTAGATTCACAGCAAAATTGAAGGGAAAGTACAAAGTTTTCTCATATCCTCCCACCACGCAAAAGTGCATGGTTTCCCCATTATTATCACCCCCCACTAGAATGGTACATTTGTATGGTTGATAAATGTACATTGATACATCATTGTCACCAAAGTTCATGGTTTATATTAGGATTTACTTATAGTGTTAAAGCATTCTATGGATTTGACAAATGCGACTTAGTAATATGTGTTTAAGTTTCTACCGCGTCTTTTTGTGGCTTGATAGCCCATTTATTTTTAGTGCTAAGTAATATTCCATTGTCTTGATGTACCACAGTTTATTAATTCACCTACTAAAGGACATGTTGGTTCCTTCCAAATTTCAGCAGTTATGAATGCAGCCACTATAAACATCTGCGTGTCACTCTCACTAGGTAAGTGTTGTGGAGCACAACTGCTGGGTTGCATGGGTAAAAGCATGTTTGGTTTTATAAGAAACAACCAAACTATCTTCTAAAGTTGTGGTAACATTTTGCATTCCCACCGACAATAAATGATAGTTCCCATTACTCAACATCCTTGCCAGTGTTTGATATCAGTGTTCTGGATTTGGGCCATTCTAATAGGTGTAATAGGACAATCCCACCGTTGTTTTAATTTGCATTTCCCTGATGACATATGATGTGGAGTATCTTTTATATGCTAATCTATGTATCTTCTTTGGTGAGATGTCTATTAACGTCTTTGGCCCTTTTTTTTTTGAGACAAAAATCTCACTTTGTCACCCCAGGTAGAGTGCTCTACCACATAGCTCACAGCAACCTCTAGCTCTTGGACTCAAGCAATTCTCTTGCCTCACCCTCCCAAGTAGCTGGGAGTATAGGCACCCACCACAACAACCAGCTATTTTTTTTAGAGATGGGGTCTCGCTCTGGCTCAGGCTGGTCTCAAACTCATGAGCTCAGGTGATCTGCCCACCTCGGCCTCCCAAAGTGCTGGGATTACAGGCTTGAGCTACCACTGGCCTTGTCCATTTTTAAAACATATTGTTTTCGTATTATTTAGGCTTTGGCATATTTTAGGTAAAAGCTCTTCAACAGATGTGTTTTTTGCAGATATTTTCTCCCAGTCTGTGGCTTGTCTCCTCAGTCTCTTGATATTGTCTTTCGTGTAGTATAAATTTTTAATTTTAATGAAGTCAAGCTTATCAATTCTTTCTTTCATGTATCTTCCCGTTTGGGGTCAGATCTAAAAAGTTATCACCAAACCTCTGGTCATGTAGATTTTCTCCTATGGTGTGTTCTAGGAGTTTTATAGTTTTGCATTTTATGTTTAGGTCTGTGATCCTTTTAGTTAATATTTGCAGAGTGTGATGTCTGTATCTAGACAGCTTTTCTTTGCATGTGGATGTCAGGTTGTTACAGCACTCTTCGTTGAAAGACGGTCTTTTCTCCATTGTTTACCTTTGTTCTTTGCCAAGTATCAGTTGACTGTATTTAAGTGGCTCTGTTATATTCTGTTGATTTGTCTGTCCTTCACCAGTACCCTCACTGTCTGGATTACTGTAGCTTATAGATGTACTTTTAATCTATGGAATATTTCCATTTATTTAGGTAATAAATAAAGTATCTGGACCTTTCCAGTCCAGATATTCAGATATCCTTTCTTACAATTCTGACTACACCTTTGCCACTTTTGTTATGAGGAGGATCTATTTTAGCCCTGTTAATAGATTTGGAGTTTTTCCTATAGGCACTGGAAGCTGTTGGTTAGTTTTAAGTAGGGAATTAAGTTGACCATATTTTCATTTTTGATAATGGCTCCTACTCTAGGCTGAAGAACCATCGGAGAGGAGCTAGAATAAAAGTAACAAGTGCCCTTTAAATGAATACTTAAGACACCTGTCCCCTAATAATGTAATCTATGGCCAGTATAGTGATTTATAGGACCTTTAAATTTGGCTTTCATCCAGTGGTATGTCTCTCTGTAAGAGTGGAACTTCTTATGACAGAATGCAGTTTCTACTAGATGAGCATTATACAATGTGGAAATTGAAAGTGGGGGAGGCATGTTATATAGCAAAATCTCCTGGGGGGGCGCGTAAGTAGCACCTCCCTGGCTTTTCCCCCTCAGAGTGAAACTCCATTACTAATGGTATCCTGCTATATTCTCAGATGGGGGAACCACTGCACGAGAGCTTATTTTTTCTAAGAAGATGAAAATATTAGCCAGGAAAATAAGCAGCCACAAAAATGAACTGGTTTCCTTGCAAGTTAAGTCTTGTTTTTTGTAGAGAGAAATTTTTTAACTGACTAAACAGGTTTTGCTGATAAGAATGTTTTAGCATGTTTGGGTGTTCTGGCTGGTGTTTTGTTGGGGGATTTTGGGTGCTGTAGCGAAGAAAGTTCCTTCAGTCAGTTGATTTGCATAATAAGTGCTAATTCAATAATTATAACTTTTTAGCTTTGAGAGGAAAGAAAAGAAGTTAAACCTTTTTTATGATCAAAGTTAAAGCAGTCTCTGATAACTGTTAGTGGATATTTTCTCTTTGGGTTTTAAATTCTCTTGTTTTTAGAACATGCTCAGAAAAAGAGTTAATCTTGAGACCACAGGTATGGACAGGTCTAGGTATTTGATCTGTTTGGCTGTGTTTTCAAGGTGCTATAAATGCTGCCTGCCTGTAATCTGACACCAGGTAGGCCCAAGTGGCCAATGATGGAAAGTGAAGAACTATGTGAAAGAACTGGAATTTCAGGTCTTGGTAGTGAGTAATTATGGGCTGCCCTCAGAGTCCTGGAACAGTTCCTCTGGTTGTCAGCAAAAAGGCAAAAGCATAAGAAGCCAGCCTATTTAGTTTGATCATATTGACATTTTTTTCTTTAATTAATATGGTTGAAGCTAAGGTGAGCTTGATCAGGTTGCCAAGACCTGAGCTTTGCAGAGCTCACTAGAAGCCTCAGAGTTTCAATATAAAAAACATTAATTTGTATTTAATTTACATGAAGATAAAACTACACCTTATTTGATAAAATTCTAAGTATGTCCTTCCCTACTCTCTCTCCTTGTTAAAGAAAAATGCCTAATTTTAAGTAACTATCCAAGACTGCTACTTAAAACATATTTATTGATGGTAGTGTGTATGGTACCTATGATACGTATATGGATTCCAAAATCATATTTTTTTTAACTTTTTCTGAATTCTTAAATTTCTTGAATATGTGAAAAATGTAAAAGGTTGGGTTTTAGGAATATTTTCTTTTTCAATTAAATTATGAGATTACTGAATGCAGTGAAAGATTTGTTTGTCTTACGACATTAACTTGTATATTTTCCCTTCTGCTTTGTGTATGGGGTACCTGCTTTAGAGAAAGCTATATGATGAGATTTATTTTAAAACTGGTCTTCTGGCTCGGCGCCTATAGCTCAACCAGCTAGGGCGCCAGCCACGTACACCTAAGGTGGCGGGTTCGAGTCCCCAGCCAGGACCCGCCAAACAACAATGATGGCTGCAACCAAAAAATAGCCGGGCGTTGTGGCGGGTGCCTGTGGTCCCAGCTACTTGGGAGGTGGAGGCAGGAGACTCGCTTGAGCCCAGGAGTTGGAGGTTGCTGTGAGCTGTGATGCCACGGCACTCTACCCAGGGGGACAGCTTGAGGCTCTGTCTCAAAAAAAAAAAAAAACTGGTCTTCTTTTACCACCCTTGTTTGGAGAAGTTCATATTTGGTGACTTAACTGTAACTACATTTAAGTGTGTTTCTTTGTTTTTTCAATATGTGTATTTTTTTATGTAAATGATAGCATATAATACTATATTTAAAGAACTAAAAAAAGAAATGACAAGAAAACTATTTTAAAGACTTTTATCCAGTTATTAAATGTGGTAGCCTTATAAAAGTGCTTGTAAATGTGTCCTTTTTACTTTTTAGGCTGAGTAAAAGTGTAAGGCTAGATGGTATGATATGCTATGCTTGAGAAAGAACAATACTACTAAAACTTTAAGATTTAAAGCAATAATAGAGAAATCTACAGATCTCTCTGCTTCAGTTATTCCAGGTAAAGATATGGTTGAAAATGGTTTACCAAGTATTAAGAAGTTGCATAGGACAATGTATAAAAGCATTTTGTTTTTTGTTTATTTATTTTTTGAGACATGGTCTCACTTAGTCGACCTCAGTAGAATGCCATGGCATCATAGTTCACAGCAGCCTCAAACTCTTGAAGGTTAAACAGCACGTCCCTGGCTTTTCCCTCTCTGTCAGAGTGAAACTCCATTACTAATGGTATCCTGCTACATTCTTCGATGGGGGAACCACTGCAATAGATTCTCTTGCTTTGGTCTCCCAAGTAGCTGAGACTATAGGCCCCTGCCACAATGCCCAGCTATTTTTAGAGATGGTGTCTCACTCTGGCTCAGGCTGGTCTTGAACCCATGAGCTCAGGCAGTTCATCTGCCTCGGCCTCCCAGAATGCTAGGATTTCAGGTGTGAGCCACCATGCCGGGACCTATAAAAGCATTTTGATTGACTGTTATATGGTAAGGTATTTTTGCTATAGATACTTGGATAAGGGATTTCTTACTTAGTCAGATATTCTGTTAAGGAAAAAATTTTAATGAAGTTCTATTAACGTAGATACAGGTGCACAAGTAGGGAATCTGGGCCTCTTTTGCTTTCTTTGTCACTAACTATGCATCCTTGGACAAATCAGAATCCTGTAAGCCCAGATTCCCTTATCTTTTCTTTTCTTTTTCTTTTTTTTTTTTTTTTTTT
>NW_003852435.1:786648-815941 GCF_000181295.1 Otolemur garnettii
CCTCCCAAGTAGCTGGGACCACAGGCGCCCGCCACAACGCCCGGCTATTTTTTGGTTGTAGCCGTCATTGTTGTTTTGGTGGGCCCAGGCTGGATTTGAACCCGCCACCTTAGGTGTATGTGGCTGGCGCCTTAGCCACTTGAGCCACAGGCGCCAAGCCTCCCTTATCTTTTCATTCTTCTTTTTTTTCTTTATTTTTTTCAATAAATGCATTATATCTTTTTTTTAGCTTTGAAATCCTGTGATTCCACACATTTAAGATTGAGAATGAGCAGGACCTTGGAAGATGGTCAGAATTTAGCTTGATAGTATTTATTGTCATTTCTGCTGAGAGCTTACATACATACATTCTGCCATATTAGAAAACAGATAAAGAAGACCTGACCATGGTCCATCACACAATAATTCCAGTCATTAAAGTTTGTTTATTTATTATTATTATTTGATTTATTGCTTACTTTTCATTGCTGATTTGTATAGCTTCTCTTCTTGTATCTCATTTTTCTTATTCTAACATTTTTCTATGTTTCTTTTTTTCTTTTTTTTTATTGAGACAAAGTCTTACTTTGTCACTCTCAGTAGAGTACTGTGGCATCATAGCTCATAGCAACCTCAAACCCTTAGGCATAAGCGATCCTCTTGCCTTAGCCTCCCAAGTAGCTGGGAATACAGGTACCCGCCACAATGCTTCGCTATTTTTTTTTTAGAGATGGGGGTCTCACCCTGGTTCAGGCTGGTCTCGAACCTGTGAACTCCGGCAATCCACCCACCTTGGCTTCCCAGAATGCTAGGATTACAGGCATGAGCCACTGTGCCTGGCCTTTCAATTTCTATTGTATTTCTTCTAATGGTTTTTCTAAATACATTTGTATTCCTCTAAGAATTGGTTATGTTGTCTGGGTGCAGTGGCTCACACCTATAATCTTGGCACTCTGGAAGGTCAAGGCAGATGATTCCTTGAGCTGAGTTCAAGACCAGATGCAGGAACATAGGGAGACCCCATCTTTACTAGCAATAGAAAAAAATTAGCTAGGCGGGCATTGTGGTAAGTGCATGTAGTCCCCAGTACTTGGGAGGCTGAGACAGGAGGAACTCTTGAACCCAGGTTGGTGTGAGCTAGGTTGACACCACTGTACTGTAGCTTAGGCAACAGAGTGAGACTCTAGCTCAAAAAAAAAAAGAAAAGAAATGGTTGTCTATATATTGAAAAGGGCCCTTTAGTAGCTTAATACTTCATGTCTAGAATTACTACAGAATTCCAGTTTTTAGATACTGCCACCCTATAAATCTGTATATATAAAGACTGCCTGAATTGCTTACCTTACTATAGTTCTTAACCACCTCACTGCTGTAAGCTAGTGTTCTTTACCTTATTTTTGCTAGAATTGTATAATCTGTAAAACCTTTTTACTTGTTTGATTCGTTTTTATTTGTCAATTTTCATTATAATGAGTTGGTACTATAATAACTTCCAAAGAAGAGTAATGGTTTTTTTCTTTTTTAATTAAATCATAAACTTACAGATCATGTATACATTAATTCATTTATGGGGTACAATGTGCTGATTTCATATAGAATTAGGAACGCTTACATCACACTGGTTAATATATAACTCATCTTATTCGCTTAGTTATTGTGTTAAGACATTTATACTCTATACTGGTAGATCTGATATGTACCCAAGAGTAATGATTTTTTTAAAGTATCTTTATGAATTCATAGGTTTTTATATCCTTGTATCTAAAAAACCCCTTTGGAGGAATCTTGAATTTGTGTTCAATCAGGGATTAATTTTGACTATCATGTTTTCCTAATACCTGAAGTCTTTTATAATAAACAAAAATTAACAATTTGAGTTGTTTGTAGTAAGCAGTAATATGGCTGAGGGTTTTGTGTTTATAATCAGTAAAGTCATTTTGTTTGGAATGGTGCATAATGGGACTTTCTGGTTGAAGACCTTGCCAGGCAGAATGAAGTCCTATCCTTGATGCAATTGGATTTATCAAAAGGTGCCAAATTTTTAGTTACTGGAATAGAATTAATACTTTTGTTGATAAGAGGCTTGGTGCCTTTTGGAGTCTAGCACATGGCTATGGTACAGTATACTTCCAGGGAATATAGAAATTGGACGTAAGGAATAATTTGTTATCTGGTATGCACCTGTTATATCCCTATTTCTGTATACTTCTAGTTATAATGAAGTACTGAATATAATTTGTGTGCTAGGCATTCTGCACATGCATTTAATCTTTACAACTCTGGATTTTGGTATTATTTATTTTATAGAATGATGCAACTTGAGACTTACACCTATTTTACAGAAAGAGGAGACTGAGACACCAAGTAAGTGACTTTCTCGAGGTCACACTGCAGATGACTGGTGGCACTTGAGGTCTGACTCCAGAGCTTGTGCTCTTAACTGTTTTGCTTTATTATTCTACCTTAAATCCAAAGTTTATTTTGTGATGAGCAATTAGGAACTCTCCTCCCCCCTTTTTGGGAGACCATCTCAGGCTAGAGTGCAATGGGATCATTGTAGCTCACTGTAGCCTCAAATTCTGGGCTCAAAAGATC
The DNA here is from genome assembly GCF_000181295.1 of Otolemur garnettii. NCBI lineage: Eukaryota > Metazoa > Chordata > Mammalia > Primates > Galagidae > Otolemur > Otolemur garnettii. The sequence continues at coordinate 789,223 of NW_003852435.1, forward strand.
TTTGTGCCTCAGTCTCCTGAATAGCTGAGACTATAGGTTTGTGCTACCACACCTGGCTAATTTTTCTATTTTTAGTACAGACTTGCTCAGGCTGATCTTAAACTCCTGACCTCATGATATCCTCCTGCATAGGCCTCCCAGAGTGCTAGGATTAAGGGGCAAGCCACCAACCACACTGGGCCTAGGAACCTTGTTTCTAAGTATTCTTGTGGTTTTGGTTTGTCTTCTTGAAGAGTAAGAATATATATGGTCCTGACCCAGCTGGAGAGTTTTTATTATCTAGTACAGTGGTTCTCAACCTGACCCACAGGAACTGTATTAAAGGGCCATGGCATTAGGAAGGTTGAGAACCACTGATCTAGTGGATACCAACTGGATGACTTCTCAAAACTCTGCAAATAAGTTGACTGCTTATGTCTTTGTGGTAAATAAATAGTTTTTACTTATCATTTTCCTTATTATTTCATAAAGGCTAAGTGACACTTTGAAAAAGAACATGTGTTTAAGAACTGTTAGTATAGCAGATTGTTTCCTGAATATAATAGATACAACTAATGCTGGGTAAAGTGAAAATTTACTGAGGATCTTACAATTTGTTAGGGTTGAACAGAAGCCTTTTTTCTCCTCAGAGTGCCCATATTATTTCTATATGGGAGTAAGTTGGAGGAATCACATGATCATTTAGTTTTGGATATGTTTTAGACACATTGATTTTGAGGGACACTGACATGGACTTGTCTAATAGGCAGTTTAGTGACTAGATTTGGAGATCAGTAGCTAAACTAGAAGTGAAGTTTTTTTTTTTTTTTTTAAATTGATATATCTATTTACTTACTTCTGTGTAGTAAACTACTATGGTAGAAAGGATTTGGGTAGACTTGGAGACAAGCCTGTTAATTATAGTCTTAGAGTCCTGATTTGGAAAATAAGAATTCTATAACAGTTTTACTTCTGTTATGCTTATAGACTGTAAGACCTTGGGTACGTGGTTCACTAACAAAAGATTAAATCATTGTTGTAGGTTTTCAGTCTTGCCTAGTACTAAACATTTTTAATTTACCCGGGCTATTATCTAACTATTTCTGACATGTACAGGTGATACCTCTATTTGAGAACCACCTTGATGGCATAGGGTATATAACTACACAAGGGACAGGATGAAGAGCTGGAAAGATGACTGAGCTTCAGAGACCTGATTAGGCCAGTAACATGCTATTATTTACTTATACATTTTCAGTTTATGAACTTCTGTGTAGAAATGACCAGAAGCTTTATGCCAGGGCAAAGGTGTGTTTTTTCTACCCCAACAAATGGGCTAATGATTATGGGTAGTCATTTCATTTTTGACTGATTACCATTGGTAGTTAGCATGAAGGTATGGGTATGTGATTGTTCATCCTTATTTTTGAGATTTCCAAAGGACAGTTATTGAAGCGTAATAGGAGTGCCCAAGTGCTAGTTAGGAAAAAAGTGCCTGATAGCAGTGGAAAAGAAAGTGAAACTTAAATTTACCTAAATATGTTCACAGTGGTCATTGGTACAGTGTCACTTTACCAAAACCAACAGATAGGTTTCGGAATAGCTTTTTGGAACCTAACTTTTTACAGAGAAACTTTTGTGTCAGGAAATATCCCTTGATTCTGGTTACATTTTCTTATTATGGTTTTTCGAATTTAAGTTTCTTCTTTATCAGGAGTAGCTTCAGTTATCCTTTTTTTTAAAAAACAAAGAATGTGTAGAAAAAGCTTAAATATCTAATGATAAGATATTTAAAACATTAGCTGGCATTAATATCCTTTTTCTTATTATTATAAGCACACATGTTTGGGAGGTACTCAAGAAATGTTGGCCAATAGTTACTTCCCTGAAGAGGTTTTGGTTTTCTTTTACTTTTGTTAATAGTGGTAACTTATTTTTTAAAATAGGCAAACGTCTTTGGCAGATACTTTTAAAACTACATGAATGTGCTACAAGTACTTCTCCAATATTGGAGTGGGGTGGATGGAAGTAGGAAACTACTGGGTTGGAATTGAATTTAGTGAGTAGAAATAATTTCTGAATTGACTTCTTAGCCCTTAGGTTGATTTCTAGTTAAAGAGTCATTCATAATGACTCCTAGAACACAGAAAAAATATATATGTATATAAAATCAGCTTTTCTGAAACTCGGCAATTGAGTATGTGATTTGGCCAGCACATAGCTGTATTTCAGTTTTCAGAGAAACTGGTTGTTTACCATGTCAGCTTCATCCCCAGACTTGTCTCTTTAAGACTATTAGGAAATTAGTAGTCATCCTTTCCTTGGAGTCAACTTCTTTTTTGAATTATTTGTATTAAAATTGTAAATGCAGTTCAAAGAACTAGATGTTATTTAATGTGATTATTTTTATCTTTGTCTTTTCATGTCACATTTATGGTCATAACCATTTGATGCAGTGTTTAATAGAAGTGTGAGAAACACCTATGTTTTTTCTTACGATGTTTTGTTAACAGTGGTAACTTATTTTTTAAAATAGGCAAACATCTTTGGCAGATATTTTTAAAGCATTTCTCTATTCGCTATGGAATTGTTTTCACTCTTAAGTTGCGTTTCTGTTTTTCTACTATTGTAAAGTGCAGTTCTTTGCATGTTCTAATTTGCCATGACGTGGTCAAGTGCTGTTTCCTTCCTGTTGCTTACAAGCCTATGCTAGAGATAAGGATACATTTCAGTGCATTAAAAAAGAAGCACTGAAGACAGGCTTAAGCATGGTAATTTTTAAAGCATTCTGTTAGACTTATCAAAAGCCTTTTTAAAGAATAGAAAGAATGGGTGTTAATTTCTGGTTGCTTTAAAAAGCTCTTAAAATAGTTCTTAATAACTTTAAATGTATTCGATTTGAAATCCTTGTGTGTGTTAAACCTAATAGGGATTTTGTCTGTTCTATTAAAGATGAAAGTAGACATCATGAAATTACTCATGGGGTAGGAATTCTGTAGTTTGCTGGATTAGTGGAATGAACTAAACCATGTGTCTTTTATTACAATTACACATCTATTTATTGCTGGGTGGTTTATTGACTTTTGAAAAAATTATTGATTAGTTTAACTGTAGTTTAACTTGGGGGAGGGAGAGAAAGGCATCATTTTCAGTTATTAATAGTGATCTTATCTGAGCAGGAATGACGTCTTCAAGAAAATATATAACTTTAAAAAAAAAACAACTGAGTTCATTAGTCATGTTGCTTTTATTTCATAACATTAACCACCACCAAAAAACTGCTTTGGAGATACTGCCCTTTGTATCAATTGTTATATTCTAAGTGGGAGATTTGGGATTTTTTAAAATAACTAATTTAAGCTTTTGTTTTTTAGGCCAAGAAGCTTGAGAGAAAGAAAAAACTCAGAACAATCGCCTCAGTTTGAGTAGAATTATCAATGAACCAAGAAATTTTGGGGCATCTTTCCTGAAGAAAACCTGGATATACAGTAACTTCACAGACTTAGCTGAGAAAATTGGTCACTGGACACTGCTGTCTGATATTTGAACCTATTTGGAATTTTTCTCATGTGGATCTAAGAGGAATGCTTTATTATGGCTGCTGTTGTCCAACAGAACGACCTGGTATTTGAATTTGCTAGTAACGTCATGGAGGATGACCAACAGGTATGAGATCCAAAGAAAACTAGATTTTAATAAATAAATTGTGATTTTTTCCATCTGTATCAGAAAAAGATCTACTTTACAAGATATAGTAGAGAAACTTTATTAAAGTAAATGTTTAGAAATTAAATATTTGGAGCAAACATCTTATGTTTTAAGTGCCAATATATCCTTAGGTTTAAATCTTATCCTTGTTTTTGATGTGGTAATAAGGTAATACTTTTGGGGTTTGTTTTATTTTTCTGTAAAATGAGACTTAACACTAAATGCTTCAAGTAGTTATTTCGGAGTACTTTGAAAAGTTCTAGAGACTATACTAATTTTTTTTTTTTTTTTGAGACAGTCTCCCTATATCGCCCTTGGTGGAGTGCCGTGGCGTCACAGCTCACAGCAACTTCAAACTCTGGGGCTTAAGCAGTTCTCTTGCCTCAGCCTCCCAAGTAGCTGGGACTACAGGCAAGCGCCACAACGTCCGGCTATTTTTTGGTTGTAGTTGGCCTGGCCTGGCCTGGATTCGAACCCGCTAGCTTAGGTGTATGTGGCTGGTGCCCTAGCCGCTGAGCTACAGGTGTGAGGCCTTTACTAACTTTTAATGTGTGTAGTTAATATTTATAATCATGGGCTGTTTCTTCAAGCAGATGAAACAATATCAGCAGTCCCATAATTGTACATAATTTCAGTAAAGCATGTGACTCTGAGGGAAGTTACTTAATATCTCTAGATTTCATCATCTGTAGGATTAGAAGATGGAACTGAAGAATTTCTAAATCAATTTTCATTGAATGTATACTAGTGTACAAATTACTGTTTTCAGAATATAAAAAGGTCTAAGAGATACTGAATAAAGGGTCTAAATAAAGATTAATTCTAGTTCTCCAACCTTAATCTCCAAAAGAGGAGCTATGGGGAGTGTAGGGTTTCTGGGGACTTTACAGTTTAAAGCAGGTTATATAGGAGATATAAGATGTGATGTGGGAAAAATAGTGTAAGCATTTCTCCAAGGGAAAATATTTTGGGAACTAATAGGCTTAAAATATACAATATAAAGTTGATTTATTGCTGAAATAAAACTTTATCTTAAATGCCTGGCTTTTAACAGTTACAATGTGCCATGTTTTATTCTAGAAACATAATTACTACAAAAAAATAAAATTGAATTTGACTTTGGCAGGACATTATAATTTTTTAGCTGTATTTTCCATTGAATTGACAGAACAAAAAGCAAACCTACAAAGGTAAGGATTTGGATTAAGTTGCCTTAAGATGAAGATGAGCTTTGATTAGGGAGGAGAAAAGTTTCAGGGAGAGGATTGCTTGGTCTCAGTTAAAAATATATTAATATTGATATGGATTTAATCTAGAGAGAATAGAAAAGATATTTTAGGAGGAGAAAGTGTTGTGAACTTTAAACAGGATGTTTGTGTGTGTATTAAGGTTTAAAACAGTATGTTTACTAGGCAGCTCTCATAGATGAAAGATGCTATTGTAGATCCCAAGCTTGATGTGGTGATGTTTGATCTCGGGATGTGGCAGCAGAGGATGGAGCTCGAAGCCACTCACTAGTATGCTCTAGTGCAGTGACTCTTGACACTCTTTTGACCATGAGAAATGGATTTTATATTATGAGGCCATATTCATGTCTATGTAGCCTTAAAAGAGTTTTGAAAACAATACTTAGACATTTACTGTATACATGATGCATTTAGTTTATAGGCAGTCCATGGGTTACAAACAATATAGGATCTATCATTTTTTTCTTAAGTTGAATTTGTATGTCAGTTGGAACAGGTACATTTACATATTGCCTGTAATAGCTTCCATTTGTAAGTGCAAGTTGTAGATCAATTGGGTATTTGTAAACGTGAAGACTTGCCTGTATTCCAGAGAAGTTATTTATGTTTTTGGAAGGGGAGGTGGTGCTGTCAGCATGTATAGATAAGTAGTTTCTTTTCTTTTCTTTTCTTTCCTTTTCTTTTTTTTTTTTTTTTGAGATAGAGCCTCAAGCTATTCCCCTGGGTAGAGTGCTCTGGCATCACAGCTCATAGCAACCTCCAACACCTACACTCAAGCGAGTCTCCTGCCTCTGCCTCCCAAGTAGCTGGGACCACAGGTGCCTGCCATAATGCCTGGCTATTTTTTGGTTACAGCCATCATTGTTTGGCAGCGGTGGGCCGGGGCTGGATTCGAACCCACCACCTTAGGTGTATGTGGCTGGCGCCTTAGCCACCTGAGCCACAGGTGCCGAGCCGATAAGTAGTTTCTTAAGTTACTGGGTTTTTTGTTTTTTTGGGTTTTTTTGCGGTTTTTGGCCAGGGCTGGGTTTGAACCTCCAGCATATGGGGCCAGTGCCCTACTCCTTGAGCCACAGGAGCCACCCAAGTTAACTGATTTTTATCTAGCAAAATGAGTTATATTTGTTTTATATAGGTCTTGTAAAGACTTTACAAATGCTAACCATTTAAGGTAAATATTAATATCTCCATTTTATGATGATGACATTAAGACATAAAGAGGTTAACTGACTTGCTTTAAAGCATCCATCTAGTAAATAGTGAACCCTTGATTAAAACACAAGCAGTACTAATGATGTTTTGTATATTCTTGCAATAAAGTGTATAATTTATGTCCTAAAGGTCGCTGTAAATAGGAAAAATTAACAGATTCATATTAGATTTTATATTGCATTAAGTATTTTTATATTTGTACCATATATATAAACACAAATATTTTATAAAATTTTGTAATGAATATTTTGTAAATAAGGGTATATTTAGTTAGAATTTCCCATTTTCCCTATGTGTGTGTGGTGACATTTAGGATACCCTATATTATATTCATCATCAAAGTGTTTGAAATTGTTGGCTAGGTGTAGAGTTCCTCAGTCTATGGCCATGTGCACAGTAAAGTTTTTTTTTTTTTTTTAATTAAATCATAGCTGTGTACATTAATGCGTGCACAGTAAACTTAACTGCTTTACAGGACAGTAGATCCACTAGTGGTCTTACTAGCATCTTATCTAACCTGTGACTCTACCTCTTTGTTTGCTTATTAGTTTAATTTGTTTTTAATATGAAATAACTTGTCATTTATAAAAGAAGTGAACCTGGGCTGAGTGCAGTGGCTCTCACCTATAATCCTAATCCTAGCACTCTGGGAGGCTGAGGTGGGTAGATTGCCTGAGCTTAGGAGTTCAAGACCAGCCTCAGCAAGAGTGAGACCTGTCTCTTAAAAAAAAAGAAAGAAAGAAAAGTAGCCGAGTGCTGTGGCAGGCACCTATAGTCCCAGCTTCTTGGGAGGTTGCAGCAAGAGAATTGCTTGAGCCCAAGTTTGAGGTTGCTGTGAGCTATGATGCGACAGCACTCTACCAAGGGTAACAAAGTGAGATTCTGTCTCAGAAAAAATAAATAAAAAAGAAGAAGCTAGTTTCAGTTATTTGGTGTGTAATTTTTTTAGACATAGGTTTAAACAAATGAATAATATGTATACTTACACAATTACAGAGGTTTTAAAGATGTAAATAAAAACATACTACATCATTTTTGTGACTTGTTTTCACTTACAGTGTTATAAGTGTGCATGTTGCTTCCATATTGTTTACTTTTTTACATGATGAATAGCTCATTATTTATTTTACCTGGTTTTTTTGAGACAGAGTCTCAAGCTGATGCCTTGGATAGAGTATTGGGGTGTTGTAGCTCACAGCAACCTCCAACTTGGGCTCAAATGATCCTCTTGCCTCAGTTTTTCTATTTTTATTAGAGACAGGGTCTTGATTTTGCTCAGGCTAGTCTTGAATTTGTAAGCTCAAGCAGTCCACCCGCCTCGGCCTCCCAGATTGCTAGGATATGAGCCGCTGTGCCCAGCTTTTTTTTTTTTTTTAAAGATAGGGTTTTACTATGTTGCCCAGGCAGGAATGTAGTGGTATCATCATAGCTCACTACAACTTCAGACTCTTGGGCTCAAACAATTCTCTTGCCTCAGCCTTCCGAGTAGCTAGAAGTACAGGCATGAACCATAACACCTAGATAAACTTTTATGGTTTTTGTAGAGACAAGGTCTCATTATTGGTCAGTCTGGTCTCAAACTCCTGGCCTTAAAGGATTGTCCCACCTGGGCCTCCCAAAGTGCTAGAATTATAGGTATTAGCCACCACACCTGGACTTTTTTTTTTTTTTCCTTAAAGACAGATTCTTGCTCTCTTACTCAAACTGGAGAGTGCAATAGCCTGATTAGAGTTTACTATAACCTCAAATTCTTAGGCTCAAAGCGACTGCCAGGCTAATTTTTTTTTTTACTTTTTTGTGGAGATGAGGTCCTTCTGTATTACCCAGGGCTGGTTTTGAACTCTTGGCCTCAAGTGAACTTTGTACCTAAGCCGTCCAGAGTGCTGGGATTGTAGGTGTGAGCACCATGCCCAGCCTGTTTTACCAGTTCTTGATCTTGGATATTATCAGTATTTTGCTATTACATACAGTATTGCAGTTATCATGTTTGTTTGGGGAGGCTGCAGACCTACCTAGTGGCAGTAGTGGTTAAGAACACAATACATTTGGAGAATCTTTGAAATTGCAGAGGCAAGTTTTTTTCACAAACTCATTTTGAGAATGCGGCTGTATGTTGTAGATTGAGAAAATGTACATAAGAGTATTCATCACATCAACCTGTCATTTTTCGACTAGAATGGCAAAATTCGGTTAGATTAGAGATTAAATGTACATAATAGGGTGGAAGGAATGAGTTGATAGCGTTCTTTGTGTAACTTACTCAGCACTAGTGGTTTGGAGGGCAGGAAATTGGAATGGTGCTACTGATGTGGAATCAGTGTGTCCTCTGTTATTTACGTGCAATTCCAGGGTCTACCTGCTTTGCTTTTTTAATCTTGGCAGATCACACTTCACAAATCCATTAAAAGCTTGGCCATTTGTAAAACTGAGGTGCAGAAGTTGCTTGTTTCTTTTCTGTATACTTGGAAAAGTCTTTATCAAAGGCGAGACCCCAGATACCAGCCTAATTGCCTTCTGGGGGATGCCTGACTTTGCATAAGGCCTCAGGCTTTCTTCAAGTTAAGTGGAGGGACAACACTGCCCGTGGTCTACCATTTGACCTAGCTTATCTCCTTGCCAACTCTAGGCAGCTGATGGTTATTTTGAAAAAGGAGTTGGTGAGGGGAATAGGAAAGCATTTCTCTCTTTTGCAAAATCTTACCTTAAATGCCCCTCCCCTAATCACATAGAGGCCCAGTGGCATCAGTCCCAAAAGTGAGTATAGATGAGATCATCACATGGGGTAGAGCAGATTTCATTTATTCATTTATTTATTTAGAGACAGGGTCTCACTGTGTCACCCTGGGTAGAGTGCCATGGTGTCACAGCTTGCAGCAATCTCAAACTCTTGGGCTTAAGAGATTCTCTTGCCTCAGTCTTCCAAGTAGCTGGGACTACAGGCACCCACCCCAAAACCTGGCTATTATTTTTGTTGCAGTTGTCATTGTTATTTTAGCTGGCTCAGGCCAGGTTCGAACCTCCGGCCTTGGTGTATGTGGCCAGCGCCCTACCCACTGAGCTATGGGCACTGCCCAGAGCAGATTTTAGTAGCTAATATTCAGTGAGTATTTTGTTCCTGCACTGTGCTTTACGGGGATTATCCTATTTAATTCTTAAAACAGTCTTAAGAAGAATTAAGTACTCTAATTCTTACTTTACAAAAAAGTAAAGTGAGGCTCAGAGAAGGGAGGCAACTTGCCTGTAATTACATAGCTCTACTATGTGATAAAACTGGGAATTGTAATGTATCCTGGTACCTTCAACCACTTTTTTAGGGGGAAGGGGGTTGGGACACTCTTGTCACACAGACTGGAGTCCATTGCCACAGTTATGTTCACTATTTCACTATGACCCTAAACTCCTGGGCTCAAGCAATCCTCCTGCCTCAGCCTCCCTAGTAACTAGGACTACTTACTCAAGCCACTACACCTTGCTAGCACTTTTTTTTTTTTTGTAGTACTCATCTCCTAAAGTGCTCGAATTAAGGTCTGAGCCATTGTGTATGGCCTTAACTACTATTTAGGTAATGCTAGCTGCTGATATATGTAAGTGGGGAAAAAAGTGGTTTTAAATATGAGAGAATTATACTTTGCATTTGATTTTAGCAAAAAAGTTTATTTAGTTAATTTGGTAGTGCTATTATAGGTAGACAGTCTTTCTGCCTGGCATTCCTATGCATATATCTTTATTAAAAAAGCTTTATTAGCTGGCAAACAGTCCATCTCAACAAGCCACGAAACATCTCAACCCTTGCCTCTTGGTACCCCCTTGGTGCTTGTAGCTGAGTGTCTTGTGGGACCCGAAGCATTAAAAAAAGGGGAAAAAAGCTTTATTGCAATATAACTCACATACCATATAATCCACTTATTTAAAGTTTACAGTTCAGTGGTTTTTAGTCTGTACACAGAATTGTGCATCTATCACCATAATCAATTCTTTCCTAAAAAGAAATGTCATGTCCTATTTCTGCCCCCTCTTCCTATCCCTTGGGACCACTAATGTACTTTCTTTCTCTGTATCTTTGCCTATTTTGGGCATTTCAGATGCAGTAAATGGATTCATATAATATGTAGTCTCTTGTGACTGGCCTCTTTCACTTAAGCATAGCTTAAGTTCAAGCTTCTTTCATGTCGTGCCATGTATTAGTACTCCATTCTTTTTCTTTTCTTTTTTTTGAGACAGAGTTTCACTATGTCACCCTTGGTAGAGTGCTGTGGTGTCATAGCTCAGAGCAACCTCAAACTCTTGGGCTTAAGCAGTTCTCTTGCCTTGGCCTTTCAAGTAGCTGGAACTATAGGCACTCACCATAACACCTGGCTTTTTTTTTTTGTTGTAGTTGTTTGACAGTGACCCTGACCAGGTTCAAACCTGCCAGCCCCTATATATGTGGCTGGTGCCCTAACTACTGAGCTACAAGCACTGAGTCTACCCCCATTCTTTTCATTGCTGAGTAATATTCCATCATACAGATATACCACATTGTATTTATCCATTCTGTATACTTGTTAAAAGAAGACTTTTTAAAAATGAGGTTTGTGTTGGCCAAATTTTTATTGCCAAATCTTTGTTGTCAACTTCTTCTTCTTCTTTTTTTTCTTGAGACAGAGTCTCACTTTGTTGCCTGGTAGAGTGCTGTAGCATCATAGTTCACAGCAACCTCAAACTCTTGGGCTCAGGCGATCCTCTTGCCTCAGCCTCCTGAATTGCTGGGACTACAGGCGTGTAGGCAACTCTGTTCTACCAGAGAGTACTTAGTCACATAGAACAGCTGTGCTGGGGAAAAAAGGAAATGGGTCATATCACTGTTATTTGTAAATAAACTGTTTTATTAAAAAAGATTCCCGTGAATATTTGACACCTTTGATGTATCTTAGTTTTGCTATGTGACCTTGAAAATTTTGTCCTTGTTCCATTTCAGTTATCACATAGCACATTAAGATAAGCAGTTATGTAAACAGGTGGTGTTACTGGCCTTAAAAAGAATATAAGTGTTCTCCTTCAACACTGCTAAGAGAGTTATTAGAGTATTGGTGAAGATAACGTCCTTTGATTTAATGAGGTAAGAAGGTTGTTAATGGTTTGTTAGGGTATGAGTTTAACAAATGATGTCCTCTTAACAGTGTTCCTAAATGTAATATGCCTAATATTAAATAAGTTAGAATATAGGTAGAAATTATTTTTTATTTTTATTTTTTACATTTTTAGACAAAATCAAAATTCTCAATATTCGGGCAGTTCTTTTGGAAATTTGTTAAGGAATTGTTACTGGAACTTCCACATTATAATGTAATGATTGGTACAACATTTTTGAGCTTATCTATCCCACCTAATGTGACATCGAGAGAAAGTGCAAAGGTATAAGACAAGACCAGGTATATGAAGATTGAAATTAGGCAGATGTTTTCCTCGTAAAAGGTAGTATTTTAGTGACAGATCTATTCTGTGTTACGGTTTTGCTTGACTTCTGCATTTTCACCGTTCTACTTTATTCTATGGCTTAGGCAAAACAAAAACAAAAGCATTTAGAACAAACTTCCAGTGTTCTGTGGGAAAGCAACTTCAGGGAAGCTCAAATAACTGTAATCTCTTCCCTCCCCTTTCCTCCCTCAACACATAAACACATTTAGAAATAATGTGGTATTTGAAGAGTTAGATGGGAAATGTTTTTTCTAAAAGAGATTGATTAGTGTGCATCTGCTCCAACTGCCTGCAACTTGGACATAAATGTTGAATCATGAAAATTGATGTTTCTTTTCAATCAAGAGTCTGTGATATGGCATAAGAGCATCAGTTTGGGAGCCTGGCTCCACCACTTATCAGCTGTGTGACTTCAGACATGTTTTTTAAATATCACTGAGCTTTATTTCCTCTATCAAAAACAAAAGAATTACCTTGCAATGTTATAAACATTAAATGTTTCTGCAAAGCATTTACTAAGAGCCTGGCTCACAGGAACAGTCAGTGTAGGTAGCAGTTGCTGATGGGGTTAATGACATGATTTGAGTCAAGCACAAGCATTGAAGATTGTTGTCTTGCACTGTGTGCTCTGTATTACACAATTGTTTTGGAAAGTGAGGCAAAGGATGCAATTTCTGTGACTTACATACTAGTTTTACAAATCCAGTCTGCTGTTTATCTCATTCTGTGTTCTTATTTTTCCCTTTGATAATCTAGAGTGGCTGGCTTGATTCTAGAATGAACCAGTAAACTTGTCACTCAGGATTGTTAAAATCTGGTAGCTTCATCCTGTAGAGGAGCATTTTCCTTTAACGTTATACCGTTTAAAGTTTGTTTTGTTACAGTTTGGCCTGACATTGTTGAGTTTTAGGGGGAGTAAATCAGGTATTGTGACTTTTTCATTCCCAGACAGGCTCTGTTGCAGCTAAAGTGCCTGTATTCAGGGATGCCCGGCCTTATTCTGTGATGTGTACCTATCATATAAGATTCTGATCAGAGTCCATCTTTTAGAAGCAGAAGCTGCTTTACTTAATGATTTTCTTTAAATTCATTGAGTTATATAGAATCTGCATATTTGAAACATTTATCAATCTGCTAGGGAATACTGTGATGTTATCTACTTAAGTAAACATTTAAGCCTGGTTAAATATCACTACATCTCCCAAATCTACCTGTTTCTTTACCTCATAACCGATTATGTTCACATATACCCTCCTACACACCCCCACTCATATGGGGTAGCCATGAAGTTTGTGTGCAATTTAAAATAGTTGTCAAAGGCTGGGCGTAAGCCAGTAAGCTTACATGCTTGTAAGCCTAGCAGTCTGGGAGGCCAAGGCCGGTGGATTACTTGAGCTCAGCCCGAGCAAGTTTGAGACCAACCCGAGCAAGAGTGAAACCCCATATAAAAATAGATAGGCATTGTGGCAGGCATGTGTAGTCCCAGCTACTTGGGAGGCTGAGGCAAGGAAATCACTTGAGCCCAAGGTTTGAGGTTGCTGTGAGCTATGACACGATGGCAGTCTACCAAGGGTAACAAGTGAGACTATGTTTCAAAAGAATAGAATAGAATAGAATTCAGTTCATCTATTTCAAATTACAGGTGAACTTCACGGCCACCCTGTATATTAAAGTTTTAAAGTGGGCACCCCGGTGTAAAAACAGGTTATTTTCATTGCTTCTTTTACTTTTTGAGATTCATGGACAAACTGTAATTTATCCTGGCTAAGAAAAGAAAAATCTGAGCAAAGGCCAATTATCCTGAAAGTGTTACACTAGGATTAGACTTTTAAAGCAACTCCACAGAGATGTACAGTGGAATTTCAAAAATTATCTTGGGGAAATCTGAAGAAAAAAACTATTTCACTTAGACCTTTGTATTTTAGATGGTGCTGTGCAAGAGGGAAGAGATACTTCTTCAGAAATGCTCATCCCAACTAGAGCCAACAGAAGACAAACTTATTTCAGCTGTAGGGCTAGTACCATGTAGTATGTTAAAAAGATAGCTATCAGCTGGGCCTGTAATCTCAGCACTTTGGGAGGCCCAGGTGGGATGATCCCCTTGAGAACAGGAGTTTGAGACCAGCCTGACCAACAGTGAAACCCCATTTTTACAAAAAATAGGAAAATTAGCCACATATGGTGGCATGTGCTTGTAGTACCAACTACTTGGGTGGCGGAGGCCGGAGGATTACCTAAGCCCAGGAGTTTGAGGTTGCTGTGAGCTATGATGACACTACTGCACTCTAGCCTAGGCAGCAGAGCAACACATTGTATTAAAAAAAAAAAAAAAAGATACATTATTTATTTTTATTAAATCATAGCTATATACATTAATGCAATCATGGGGTACAATGTGCTGGTTTTATATACAATTTGAAATATTTTCATCAAACTGGTTAACATAGCCTTCAGGGCATTTTCTTAGTTATTGTGTTAAGACATTTATATTCTATACCTAGTAAATTTCACATGTACTCTTGTTAGATGCACCGTAGGTGTGGTTCCACCAATTTCTCTCTCTATCCATCCTCCCCTCTCCCCTTCCTTCCCTCTCCCTTTTCCCCTTCTTCTTGGGCTATAATTGGGTTATAGCTTTCATAGATATATAATTTTTTGAGCTAAGCTTTAACTGAGATGTAACTTTAGTTATGACTATAGTTTATCTGTAGGATCCTGTAATTGTAGTCTATGGTAGTGGTTAAGGTTGTGGACTCTAGAGTCCTGGCTGGTTGACTACTAAGTGTCAATCATACAGTGTTGTTGTGAGGATTAAGTGGGACAAGCCAGATGAGGTACTTATGTAACATAGTAACTACTTGCAGCAGCATCATCACCACACTAGGAGAGCCATTTTATTTTATAGTTTATTATATTGAAGAACCTTCAGCAACAGACATAAGAGAACACTTTTTACACATCAGGGTGGTGAGTTTGTTTTTTTAATGGAAGTACTTTGACTACTTATGACTTTTATTTATGTTAATTACCAGAGACTTGTATCTTTCCCCCATCTGAAGCCACATAATGTAATATTTATCTGCATCACAATATTTATAGTAGGTGTATAATAAAAAAAAATAGGATATTGAAAAAAGCCAGTGTGAAGTGAGGAGGCTACTAGAGACATGCATTTACATTTTGTACCTTGATGCTACTTTGGATGTTAACATGTAGGCCAAGAAAACATTATTTGCTTTGATCTTGAGAACAATATAAAGATAACACTAACATTTTACATAGTGCTTTGTAGTTTACAAAGTCTTTCCTTTGTATACTTTTTTATATATCATATTAGGGTATAATATTCTTCCCATATTTATAGTATAATGTTATCTTGAATTTATTAACTTAGCTAACTGGAAGACCTATATTAGAATCTTTCACCTATAATAGATTTGTAAGGCAGGATTACAAAGACACCCAGAATAATTGCTGATCAGAATAACTTGGCTTATTTATTATAAATATGTCCAATTCTGATATACTAACACTCAGAGTATCTGTTAGTGGATAATTTGCCTTACAAGCCATTCATTTGTTTCCTCATTGATTTTCTTGATAATACTTTCTAATTGATTTATGTTTTTATTAAGGGATAGTGGAATAATCAAGAACTATATGGGGATCCTTTATTTTTTTTTTTTCTTTTCTTTCTCTCATTTATTTTTTTATTAAAGTCAGGGTCTTTCTATGTTGCCCTGCTGGTCTCAAGAGCCTGGTCTCAAATGTTCCTTCTACTTCAGCCTCCTAAAGTGCTGGGAATACAGGTGTAAACCACCATACTTCACCCTTTTTCTTTTATTCTTCTTTTTATATTTTACAATACTTATTTTAGGGCTCGGGGCCTGTAGCTCAGCAGCTAGGGCGCCAACCACATACACCGGAGCTGGCAGGTTCAAATTCAGCCTGGGCCTGCTAAACAACAATGACAACAAAAAATAAAAATAGCTGGGCGTTGTGGTGGGTGCCTGTAGTTCCAGCTACTTGGGAGACTAAGGCAAGAGAATTGCTTAAGCCCAAGAGTTTGAGGTTACTGTGAGCTGTGACACCAAGGCACTCTACTGAGGGCGACAAAGTGAGACTGTGTCTCCAAAAAAAAAAAAAAAAAAAAAAGAAATACTGATTTTGGGAGTTGGACTTGATGTATCATTTGAACTAGTACATTTGAAGTATATTTAGGTTTTTGGAATTGTAGTAATTTAGATTTGGTGTTTTATTTGAAACGAAAATGTACTAGTAACAAAATAAATTGAAGAAATTGCCAGGGAACAATCTTGACATGCATCAAACTGGTAGGTCCAGTTTCATGGGTGAGATATTTTAACCTTACTGATGTACTGAAACTATGTCAGTTCAGAGAGTTTCTTAGTTCATCTGTACAAAGCCAATGTAACAAAGTCAAAACTTGGTGGAAAAAACACTAAGCTGATCTCTCAGGATGGACATTTTGTTTAAATATAGGAATGAGTATTTATTGCCTTTTACCCCTATCAAGTTCTGTGTGTGATATGCATTTTCTCTTTTGATCTTTACGGTAGATAGGCCCATACGGTAGGACAACTCTTGTTATCCCCATTTTACAAATAAGGCACACCTTTATAATGAGGCATCTCAGAGAGGGCGAATGAAGGAAGGAATGTTGTCCAGAAACACACAACTGTAAAGTGACAGCACCTGCATTGAAATTGAGTATTTTTTTCCTTTTTTTCCCTTTTAATCTGTAAAAAAACAAAGTATGTTGAAATTGCATATCTGACTTGAGGGAGCTCAAACTCTTAACAGATTGTGCTAGCATATAAGAGATAAGAACCCCAAACAAAAAAGAGAATGTGGAAAAATTTATTAGGTAAATTGTCTTTTATAGTGATTATACCTGAAATAAATGAGATTTTGTCTCTTTTCCAAATACATTTATATGTTAAAATTTTAAACCAGATTTGTATGCTGTACTTATATCAGAAAAACTGTGTTTTAATAATTTAGACCAATGTGTTGGGTAGTAGGTACTGCAACTATATAGACTTTACTGCTCGGTTACTAAAACTACTTTTTATTTTCTTTTAAAATAAAGAATAGAAGGTGTTTACAGGGATCTTTAGTTAACAGAAATATTTTCATTTGTGGATAATGAAGCTGTTTCAATGGCAGATCTTTTTAAAATATGCAGAGAATTTGGCAGTGAAGAATTCTTCACAGAAAACTGTGTGCTAGGACTTGGAGATATATTGCACAATCCTAGCTTGTTTTATGTAATACATCTGTTCCTGAAATCTGTTAAAATGCTCTTTGGTTAGGCACAGTGGCCTGTTCCTGTAGTCCCAGGTACTCTGGAAGCTAAGACAAAAGGATCACTTGAGCCCATAAATTTGAGTCTACCCTGGGCAACATATTGAGACCCTGTGTCAATAAATAAATAAACAAAATCTTTCAAAAAAGTGAAGAAAAAGACTGGGAATACGATGGCTCATGCCTATAATCCTAGCAGTCTGGGAGACAAGGCAGAGGATTGCTTGAGCTCAGGAGTTTGAGACCAGCCTGAATAAGAACAAAACCCCATCTCTACTAAAAATAGAAAACACTAGCCTAGTATGGTGGTTCTTGGGAGGCTGAGGCAAGAGGATCACTTGAGCCCAAGAGTTTGGGGTTGCTGTGAGCTGTGACACCCTAGCACTCTGTAAAAAAGTAAAGAAAAATAAAATGCAAAATGCACTTTAGATTTGGTGACAGCAGTAGCTACTGGGGAGAGGTACTCTCTGGAAAGAGAACAATGGTATTATGCTTTTGAATGTACACTTGTGTATGTTTGTGTATTATTATTCCCAAATGTAATTTTTTAAAATGTGCTATGGAGACTTGATTAAAGGATTTCAGAATTTTGTTAGTCACCCTAATTTTTTGTGAGTTTATCCATCTAGATGCTGTATATCTACAGAGTTCCTTTAATTTTATTATGGTTTATATACGATAATAAAGGAAACCATAACAGTATTGGATCTAGTCCCATCCTCCACACCCTGATTGCTTTGCTTTTTTTCTACCTCTACTCCAGAACAGTGCTCAGATCTGAGAGAAACTAGAGAAAAGTGAGTTGAAAACATTTTGAAGTTCTCTTTCTCTCATCAGATGGATCTCTGCTTTGTAAACTTACTGAAGGACAGCATAAATACAAAATATGCACAAGTCCTGTACAGTTCGATTAATTTTCATACAGTTTGACCAATTTTCATAAAGTGAACACTTACCTATCAGCTTTTGCTTTTAGTTGAAGCTAAACGTTGTTGCTAAGTGCAGATAATTAAGTTTGTTCATCAATTTTTCTGAAAAGACTATCCCTGTTAAAAATAAAACCAAAACCATGCCTGTCAGTTTCAGATTGTAGTAAACCAATCAGATTGTAGTAAACCAACACTTTAGGAGTGTTTATTTCTGTTTAAATCAAACATTGAAGGACTTTCATCATCAATACATTTTACTTATTGCTTACTATATCACATACATTATAACAAGTGATTTATTGTTTAATTCTTATAATAACTTTAAAAGATACTGTTATTGTTGATCCCAGGCTGGAGTGCAGTGGTAGGATCATAGCTTACTGGAGCCTCAAACTCAGTTATTACTATTTTTATTTTGGATAGACAAAACTAAGGCTTAGAGAGGCTAAGATAATTTATTTGTCTGTGTTCAAGTACCCACACCTTTGTAGAGTCTGACCTTAAAAAAGAGCCCGAACACTTACTGTTACATCCTATTTTCATCATGTGTATATATAATGCATATGCTGCATGGTAAAATATTATCAGATTATGTCATGATAGAGTGAGGTGCTGGGTTTCTGTTTGTGTGTTTTTGTTTTTTTAAATCAAAGGTAAAGGAAGTTCTTTTAAGAGTAAGTCAGTCCTCAAAGCAGTGTCTTCATAGAACAGGGTATTGAGGGCATAGGAATTTGTCTCAAAGGAGTGTTTTCATAGCAAGCGCAGTCTATAGTTTGTGTGTTTATTGGAGAGGCTTTGAAGTCAGAGGAGCTATTGAAGACTATGGGAACAGCATGGCCCCAGACTACTCTTGGTATTTTCTTGTCTTGATGTAAAGATATTGTATCAGCTACTTGAAGGTGTGCTCATTTTGTCCCAGTCTCAAAAAAGGAGTATCTGCTTGGGGGAATTTTAAAGAAACTGTTTTTAACTTTTTGTTTCAGGAAAATATTTGATAGATATTTCATTTTAAACTATTTCATAGAGGATCTTGGCAGGATGTTTCACAATAACCGTGTACCAGATTGAGTTCTGCTGTTATGGAAGCTTGACAAGTTATGTCAAAGTTCTTGTGTTTATTGATATCCAAAAACCTGTTGAATGATCCATCATTTCTTAAATATCTGCCTAGGACCTTGGGTTGTGTATATTGAAGGAATAAACACGCCTGGTTAGGGGAGTAACATGTTGTGCTGTTTATATTGGTCATTTTCCTTCTCTTTTGAACTTGATGGCATTGCCACATGCGTGATTAACCACAACTGGGAACTCTATAGTGGACAGTGTTGAAATTTGGGGAACTATTTCTCTCCTGTTGAAACTTAATTTTATTTTCATTATTGCTACTAAAAAAAAATCTACTGAAGTTTTGCTTTCAACACATGTCCTAAATTTGCCTGTAATTAATAGAAAGGAAAAATTGGTGTATGTATTTTTCTCTATAGTTTAATTTGCTTCTAGAAATTCAGGCTTTGAAAAACTCTGATCTTTCATAGATTTTAAGACCAGATCTACCCTTTGTCATCCCCATGATTTGTAATTTATTTCTATTCAAAAAACAAAGGTGGTTGGGCGGTACCTGTGGCTCAAAGGAATAGGGTGCTGGTCCCATATGCCAGAGGTGGCAGGTTCAAACCCAGCCCCGGCCAAAAACTGCAAAAAAAACCAAAGGTAGAAATAATCTGCAAGTGCCAAGCAGCAGAAGATCTTGTAATAACAAAAATTTAATTGTTTGTATTAGTGTAATCCCAGATAATGGCACAAATAAAGCTGACTCAATTTAAGGAATGTAGTTTTGAATGTTGTAATTCTTTTTTTTTTTTTATTGAATGGTAACTATGTACATTAATGCAATTTTTGGGTACAGTGTGGGGTTTTCACATGCAATCCGAAATACTTCCATCAAACTGGTCAACACAGCCTTCATGTCATTTTCTCAGTTATTGTTTTAAAACGTTCACATTCTACTCTTAGAAAGATTCACTTGTACCCCTGTAAGATGAATGTTGTAATTCTTAACAGCAATAGTTCTGACGCCTGGGTGCAAATTGGACACAATATCAGACCATGGACACCCCAGATATTCTGATTTATTTGATACCACATGGGATCAAATGTTAACCCCTTAAAATGTTTCCTAGTGTATAGCGAAGGTTCATAAGCACTGGTAGAATATAGTCAGGTTCCCTGATTCAAATAAAAGGTAGAAAATATGCTTGATATTTTACATGACAAGAGCTTTTCGAAGTATTTTGGAGAGTCATTATTTTTTTTTGAAGAAGTAGCCAGCTAAGTGGAATGCTACTTTCCATTTTTGTTAGAGCATCACAGAAGTATTGACACCTTCATTCTTAAAAGTAGGTAACAAATCTTACTGCTAACTGTTAGGAGTATAGGTATTTTATGAATATTTCTGAGCTTTCTGAGGCTACTCTTTTAAATAAATCTTGGAAGCGATCTGGATGAAATGGTATATAAAAAAAACTAAGATAGATATGGTTTGGCAGTCTCCAACAAAGACCTGGAGTATAATATCTGAAATATATTCAGAAAGAATAACAAAGTTTATATAGAAGGAGTCGAAAAAAGGTATATACATTTAAGAAAGAAAGAAAAAATGTGTTAAAATTTTAATAGTACGTACTGATAACAAAAGATGAACAAAGTCATGTTTGGGCATCTCTTTTTTTTTTTTTTGCAGTTTTTGGCCAGGGCCAGGTTTGAACCTTCCACCTCGGGTATGTGGGGCCGGTGCCCTATTCTTTGAGCCACAGGCACCACCCATATTTGGGCATTAAGTCAAACACGACTTAAGTATTACAATTTTAATACAGTTCTTTCCTTCTTAAAGTTTATATGCATATTTTGGGCATCTTCTGTATATCTTTTTCTCTATAAGCTAAAAAAAGTTATTTATGGTAGAGAGAATTAATTGTCAAATGATAGACTTAAAACTAAATTAAATTGAATTCTATTATTGGTTGAATTGTGTATGCACATGCACACACATGCCCTCATTTAATACATTGAAGACCTACCCCCCCCCCAGTACCTCAGAATGTGACCTTATTTGGAAATAGAGTCACTACAGATGGAATTAGTTAAGATGAGGTCATCCTGGTGTAAGGTGAGCCCTTATTCCTTTATGACTGGTATTCTTATAAAAAGGGAAAATTTAGACACAGACACAGGGAGAACTCATGAGAACATGAAGACTAGCCATCTGTAAGCCAAAGTGAGGCCTGGAACGCTTCTTCCCTCATCGTCCACACAAGGAACCGATTCTACCAATACCTTGACTTCAGACTTTGAACAAACAAAACTGTGAGACATGAATTTCTGTTGTTTAAGAGACCTAGTTTTGTGGTACTTGGTTGTGTCAGCCATAGCAAACTCATACCAAGTCCCAATAATATTTTAACATTTGAATCTTAACCATGTCTTGTTTTTGTTTGAGACAGAGTCTCACTCTTTTTGCCCCAGACTAAAGTACCATAGTGTAAGCATAGCTCACAGCAACCTCAAATTCCTGGGCTCATATGATCCTCCTGCCTTACCCTCTTGAGTAGATGAGAGTACAAGTGCCCACCACAAAGCCCAGCTCATTTTTTCTTTTTTTTTTTTTTTTGAGACGGAGCCTCAAGCTATTCCCCTGGGTAGAGTGTCATGGCTTCCCAGCTCACAGCAACCTCCAACTCCTGGGCTCAAGCGAGTCTCCTGCCTCAGCCTCCCAAGTAGCTGGGACCACAGGCGCCTGCCACAACGCCTGGCCATTTTTTGGTTGCAGCCATCATTGTTGTTTGGCAGGCCCGGGCTGGGGATTCGAACCCGCCGCCTTAGGTGTATGTGGCTGGCACCTTAGCCGCTTGAGCCACAGGCGCCGAGCCCAGCTCGTTTTTTCTATTTTCAGTAGAGACGAAGTGTCATGCTCAGGTTGGTCTCAAACTCTTGAGCCTCAAGCAGTCCTCCCATCTCAACCTGACTTTACCATGTCTTTATTTAGAAGTAGGGAAACTAGTTCTCTGTAAGGAATTTTAGAATGTGTGGTTATGGACTTCATAGATTGCCGGTGACTCGTACTTGAGCCAGTTGCTAGTCGTCAGTCCAGTTTAAGAGGCAGTTTATTACGAGCCAGATCCACAGAGAATTTCTAGAATATGTATCCTCCTTCCTTTTATGGTAATAGAGTGGAAGTCCTTCCATCACCGGAGAGGTGTTTCCTAGGTGTATTTTGTATATATAGATTCAGGTCTTTTACCTAACTGTTCATATTATGAAGACCGAAAAGTTGGTCTGTTTCTTATATATAGATGAAAACACCCTGGTGAAATTAGAGGCGAACAGCTTTTAATTTATATCCCTATTTCAGTAGACTAGAAAAGAGTGGACCATGCTTTTCATGATAAAAGTAAGTGCTTCAGAAGGAAAAGGCTATAGGCTCAAGTTAGTAGTGATCCTGGAAAGTACCGTGCTAACCAAGAGGAACTGGCTATGCAGATGAGAAAGTTTATCATAGACTCAAATTGGTGAAGCCATGGAAAAAATAATAAAGTCATACCTCCACCCTCTGGTTTTCTAAATAGTGCCAAGTAAATATGGTAATAAAACTGCTGTGTTTAAGGCTTAACTATAATCGTGTACAGGTAAAGAGCATAGACCTTAGATTCGGTTCAAGTTAGAGTTCTTTGCTAGCTATATAACTTGACAGTAGATTACTCTGTGAGGACCAGATCAGCTCCATTTTGTTGTCTACCACATAAGTTCTGTTCCTAGGCCCCTGGCCTGCGGGGTGAAATAAGCTCATCTCATGCTTTTTACATCAGAGTGTGTCTCGGACTGTCTGTGGGGGTCTTTTGGGAGAATTTCAGGCATAACAACTTCCCTTCCCCTTGCTTCCATTTTCCTATGTATAAAATAGTTGAGCATATCTCCATTGTAGGTTTTGTGGAGGTTAAATTGAGGGGTAGTCTATGTAAAGCATTGAGCAAAATGCCTGGTGCATTTGAGTGCTAATAAATGTTAATAGCAATAGGAAAGTCAGTAGCTGTGTGGCCACTGTACATTCTACTCCTTCTCCCCATTTGATGCATAAGCTTGAATAATCCCTTCTCTCGTTATGTCATAAGCTCAGACTGTTTTGGGAATCCATGACTGTAAAATACATCTTAACAAAACCCAGAAGGGCCCTTAGGATCATCTGGTGCTCTTCCTTCATTTAAGGTAAGGAAAATGAGGTCATGATGTCAGAGTTGGAGAAGGCACTCAGTCTCCTGGTTCACAATTTTATCTGTTGCTGCCTTCTAAATCACGGATCCATGTGTCCCTTTTCAGTCATAATTAAGTTTTTCTTTCAAAGGAAACTTATTTTTCTACTTTATCAATATTTTTTGATAGTTTAAAAATTAAATTATTTGACTAAAACTAAAATGATTGTTTAAAGAAGATTAGAATATGCTTGATTGTATATACACTGTTATGGAACACAGAAAATGGTAACAATGGTTGTCTCTGGAAAGGGCACTAAAGTAGAAGTGGCATTGATTATAGTGGAGTCTGAAAAAGTGTTCCTGAGACCTGTGAATTCTGGGGAATAGAGTAATCACAGGTTAGTAGAATAAATAGGACAAGGAAGAGAGTGGTAATAAGTTTCCTTAGTTAATTGAAACTTAGGAACTATACAGATTAAAAATTTTGGTGATATCCCTTATAATGTTCTCTATCTTACTATACCCAAATGACAGGAGCCAAATAGATTTGAATAGGGAGGACTATTTTGGTTTTCCTTTGGACAAGGACTGCTCCTGTAAATTGCGTTTTACCTGTTTCCATCTTTGACTTAGTGGGTGACCTTGGTTAAGTTTCTTGATTCCTCACCATGATATCAGTGGATGGAGAGATGAGCTCTGTTCTTACCTAGTGCATAGGGTTGTTGCAGCATAAAATGAAGTCATGTGACAGAAGGATAGGAGCTCAACTTGGGCTATTAGATGTGTTTTAACAAGAGCATCATCATGCTAGGTTGGGTTGCATGTACGCTAGTCACCTCCCAAAGAGGGAAAGGCAAGGCCAAATGACTTTGCCTTGGACATTTTTATATGTAAATATAGATATTTACATTTTAAATGTAATTTATATGTAAATATAAATATATATAAATTTATATATACACACAAAATATTTTATATGTAAATATATATGTTTATATGTTATTATATATGTGTGATATATATATATCTTCTGTGTGGAGTATGTGTGTTACAGTATAATTTTATTTCTGTTTTTAGAGATAGGGGTCTTGCCATGTTGCCCAGGCTGGAGTGCAATGACCATTTACAGATATGATCATACCTCATTGCAGCTTCAAATTTCTGGCCTCAAGTGATCCTCCCTCTTTAGCTTCCTAAGTAGCTGGGACTACAGATGTGCACTCCCATACCCTGCTTCTACAGTATAATTTTTGACCCTCCTAGTTTTCACAAGTTTTAAAACTTGTTTTACAATTTGAAGAGCCCCAGTTACTTTTGGCTAACTTCCTCTTTTCTGAAACAGGAACAAATGTTTTGAAATAAAACGATCCAAATACATTTTAGGGTCATTACCTATAAATTTCAGAATATAGTGTAGTGTTCTTTTTTCTTTTTTATTGTTGGGGATTTATTGAGGGCACAAGAAACAAGGTTACACTGATTGCATTTGTTAGGTAAAGTCCCTCTTACAATCGTGTCTTGCCCCCAAAAAGTGTGGCACACATCAAGACCCCACCCCCCTTCCTCCTTCCCTCTCTCTGCATTTCTTTTCCTCCACCCCTCCCTCCTTCGCCTAGTGTTCTTGAAAGCAAAGATAGTATCTGTTTAGGACCTACGATATATGTTTAATTTAGGCAATTAAATTCTTGTGATAGAAGTAATACCTAATCTCAGTTCTGTACACATTAATTTTTAAATACTGAGGCTGCTGAGCTATAAGAAACCATAAATAATATTTTCTATACAGCACACTTAAGGAAAACAGAAAAGTTGCTGGGTGATAGGCTTGCATCTGTGGTCCCAACTACTTGGGAAGCTGAGGCAGGAAGATCACTTAGGCTGAGGAGTCCAAGAATGTTGTTCACTATGATTGCACCAGTGAATAGCCACTCCACTCCAGCCTGAGCATCACAGTGAGAGACCTTGTCTCTAAAAAATAAGTAAAATAAAATTTAAAAATATATTTTTAGGCTGAGTGCAGTGGTTCACACTGATAATCTTAGCCCTCTGGGTGACTGAGGTGGGTGGATAGCAGACCAGCCCGAGCAAGAGTAAGACCCCATCTGTACTTAAAATAGAAAAATCAGCTGGGCACAGTTGCTCATGCCTTTGATCCTAGCACTCTGGGAGGCCAAGGCAGGTGGATTGCTTGAGTTCATGAGTTTGAGACCAGCCTGAGCCAGAGTAAGACCCTGTCTTCAAAACTAGCCAGGCATTGTAACAGCCACCAGTAGTCCCCCTCAGTAGGCTGAGGCAAGAGGATCACTTGAGCCCAAGAATTTGAAGTTACTGTGAACTATAATGCAATAGCACTCTACTGAGGATAACAGAGTAAGAGTTTGTCTCAAAAATAAATAAGTAAAATAAAAATAGAAAAACTAGCTGGGCATTGTGGTGGGCACCTATAGCCTCAGCTGCTCAGAAGGCTGAGGCAGGAGGATCACTTGAGCCCAGGAGTTTGAGGTTGCTGTGAGCTATGACTCCACAGCACTCTATACAGGGCTACAGAATAAGACTCTGCCTCAGAATAAAAATGAATTTTTAAGGGCCCAAGTGAGGTAGCTCACACCTGTAATCCTAGCACTCTGGGAGGTCCAGGTGGGAGGATCCCTTGAGCTCAGGAGTTTGAGATGAGCCTGAGCAAGAACAAGACCCCATCTCTACTAAAAACAGAAAATTAGATAACTCCTGTGATCCTCCTTCCTCCGTGTAGCTGGATGTGCCATCATGCCTGACGTAAGTTTTCTGTATTTTGTGGAGATGAGGTCTTGTTCTATTGCCCAGCCTAGTCTTGAACTCGCAGTCTCAAACAATCCTCCCAAAGTGTTGGGATTACAGGCATGAGCTACTGTGCCCATCCTATTTGGTCTTAGCAGATACATGTTCTCTGCAGCCTAGTAGGATTGTCAAGATACAAGTAGCTAATTATGTAAAACCTAAATCAATATCCAATATAAAATATTTTTGAGCTGTTTAACAAAGCAAAACTTTGTTAATTCTTTATTTTTTCTCACCTCTTCGCAATGCTTCCAGCTTGGTGATCCAGCTATTTTTCCTGCTGTCATTGTGGAACATGTTCCTGGTGCTGATATTCTCAACAGTTACGCTGGTCTCGCCTGTGTGGAGGAGCCCAATGACATGATTACTGAGAGCTCACTGGATGTTGCTGAAGAAGAAATCATAGATGACGATGATGATGACATCACCCTTACAGGTGCCTTTGTCTATAGTGGAACTTTGGTGTAGCACAGTTTTAGGCAATGTCCTAGTCTTGAGGTTTGGGGGCATAAAAAGTCTTTACCTTGATTTTAAGAAACTTCATTACCTGCAGAAGCTAGAGCCCTGCCTGGAAAAGGAAATTACATTTACTCTCTCCTCTGTGTTCCGTACTGCTTTGGCACCTCTCATTTATTTTTCTTCTTTTTTTTCTTTTAATACAGAGAGTCTCACTGTGTTGCTTCAAGCTAGAGTGCCATTGCCTCAGCCCTGCTCACAGCAATCTCAAACTTCTGGGTTCAAGCAGTCCTCTTGTGTCAGCATCCCAGTTAGCTCCGACTACAGGCATGCATCACTA
>NW_003852435.1:816814-820025 GCF_000181295.1 Otolemur garnettii
CCTTAGGTGTACGTGGCTGGCGCCTTAGCCGGTTGAGCTATAGGCGCCGAGCCTATTTCTTAATTTTATAATGTTAAACTTTAATAATAACAAGTAATTGTTGAGAACTGATTATCGAGAACTGCTTATCAGAGTATGCATTGTTGTAAGGCCCTGCCCACCCCCACCCCCAACTCAATGGTGTCCTGCTTTACCAGTGTTAAAATCTGGTCACCTTATGCTTGGCCTTTCTCCCACTTCTTCGTTCCTAAATATATTGAGATGACTGTGACAAAATAGGCATTAACAGGAACCAAACGTACTCAGGTCATTAGGTCATCGCTGAGTACTTTTTTTATTTTAAGACATGGGGGTCTCATTTGTAGCCCAGCATAGACTGAAACTCTTGGGCTCAAACGATTCCCGCCCCACGTCTACAGAGTAGCTGGGACTACAGGCAAGCATCACTGTACCCCTGCACCCAGCTCACTGAGTACTTTATTATTATGCCTACTTCTATATTCCTGAGAGCAAAATGAGAAATTGTCTTCAGGGCAAGAAATAGGAATGTTCTTAGTACTGCCACAGGAAGCAAGATAGTAGGCCAGACCCAAAAAAGATTCCTGAGATTTATAGAAGATTCTCTTCTAGTTCAGTCAGAACTAGAAAGATCTTTTAATCTTGAAGAGTAGACTACATAAATTGTGAAGTAGTGATAATGTTATTTTCATCAGTTTTAGAAATTAGTGTATGCTTTCCCCTTTTGTGCATTTATATTCATGTATCTTGGCCAGAGATGTTGGGGAAATTTGAGAAAATTATTTGGAAGCAAATATTTTCTTTTTTATTGAGACAGAGACAGAGTTTCATTATGTCGCCCTTGGCAGAGTGCCATGGCGTCACAGCTTATACCAACCTCAAACTCTTGGGCTTAAGCGATTCTCTTGCCTCAGCCTCCTAAGTAACTGGGACTACAGGCGCCTGCCACACGGCCCAGCTATTTTTTTTTTTTTTTTTTTAGAGACTGAGTCTCACTTTATTGCCCTCAGTAGAGGGCTGTGGTGTCACAGCTCACAGCAACCTCCAGCTCTTGGGCTCAGGTGATTCTCTTGTCTCAGCCTCCTGAGTAGCTGGGACTACAGGTGCCCGCCACAATACTGGGCTATTTTTTGTTGCAGTTTGGCTGGGGCCAGGTTTGAACCCACCACCCTCCGTGTATGGGGCCAGCACCCTACTCACTGAGCCAGAGGTGCTGCCCCTGGAACCAAATATTTTCATCTTTATTCACCAAAGATCGTGTACCAGAAAAAGGGGTAGTGAAATATATTGGCATATATTGGCAATATATACAGTGGCTACTTTGTCTATAGCATTTAGCCCAGTGTCTTAGAACTGAGTATTAAAGACCAGTTGCAGCTTCTGGTCTAGTTAAGAAGTTAACATATGATATGGCGGCATTTTAAATCAGAGGGGAAGGAAAGAACGACTTGACACTCATTTGGTGGGGGAGAAAAGAAAGATTTTTATCTCAATCATGCTTTAAAATACCAAAGTAAATTGCAAGTGGATTAAAAATGTAATATAACAAATGAAACCTTTTAAAAAATTTAAAAATGTTGAATATTTTATTTTAAGGTAACAAAGGATTTTCTGTGCATAAAAATTAGGTGAAAAAGTTCAAAAGGAAAAATATGGATTGACTTTGGTAATAAATATTGAAAGCTTGCTTATGCTAAAAAACAATATACTGAAATAAATAGGCATATGACAATTTTTTTTTTTTTTTTGAGACAGAGTCTCAAGCTGTTGTCCTGGGCAGAGTGCCATGGCATCACAGCTCACAGCAACCTCAAACTCTTGGGCTTAAGCGATTCTTTTTTTTTTTTTTTTTTTTAAGTTTTGGTCCAGGGCTGGGTTTGAACCCACCACCTCCTGCATGTGAGGCTGGTGCCCTACTCCTTTGAGCCACAGGTGCCGTCCAGCTTAAGCGATTCTTTTGCCTCAGCCTCCCAAGTAGCTGGGACTACAGGTGCCTGTCACAAGGCCTGGCCATTTTTCTGTTGCAGTTGTCATTGTTGCTTAGCTGGCTGGCACCATAACCACTGTGCTACAGGCACCGAGCCAGCAGATGACAATTGATTAAAACTGTTTACAGTTTATATAGAGGGTTAATATCTTTAATTTATACAGAGCTCTTACTAATCAGTAACAACCTTAAATGGGCAAAGAATTTGAATAGTCTTGTAATAAGTGAAAAAATACTAAATGTCCAATAAGTATGACCAAGAGAATTACTTTCTTTATTAAATAAATATAATTTTCATCTATCATATTAAAAATATTAGGTAATATTAGGTAAAGGTATTAATGCTTATCAAAGTATGCAAAGGTATAAAAATATTAGGTAAAGGTAATAAGAAGTGCTTTGTGGCACACATTTAAGAGCAAAGGGATAGAAATTGGGCTGATGTTTTTGTCATAGCACCTAAAATGCTATAGGTGTGGTTATATCTGTGGACGATATATATAGTCTTATAGACGACCATAAAAATAGAGACTGGAAGGTCAATGAAGAATTGTGAGTTTCTATCTTCTGTCATTTGGAAAAACTGGACCAAAAACATTGTTTTAGGAACTCAAGGTAGATGCTAGCTATAGCTGGAGGAAAGAACACAGGGTTGATTTGAAACTGAATAAAATTATAGTTACTTTTAGCAGTAAATGTAATCATGATAACCAAAATAAATAATAACTCAGTTATTGAATGCTTACTATATGCTAAACATTATGATGGTGGTTTTTTTTTTTTTTTTTATTGAGACAGAGTCTTACTTTGTCACCCTTAGTAGAGTGCTGTGGTGTCATAGTTCACAGCAACCTCAAACTTTTGGGCTCAAGTGATTGATTCTCTTGCCTCAGCCTACCTATTAGCTGGGACCGCAGGCACCTGCCACAATGCCTGGCCCTTTCTTGTTTGTTTATTTAGCAGGCCCGGGCTGGATTTGAACCCACCAGCCCCAGAGCGTGTGGTCAATGCCCAGCCAGCCCTATGATAATTAAAAAACACTTCTAAATTGTTATTTTTAGACTTACAGAAAAGTGACAAAGGTGTGTAGTACAAAGCGTTCCCTTATATTCCTATCCTGGGGTGGTGCCTGTGGCTCAAGGAGCAGGGCGCCAGCCCCATATGCTGGAGGTGGCGGGTTCAAACCCAGCCCTGGCCAAAACTGCA
>NW_003852435.1:820045-826692 GCF_000181295.1 Otolemur garnettii
AAAAAAAAAAAAAAAAAGAACATAAAATATATTCCTATCCTGGATTCCTTAATGTTAACATCTTTTTTTTTTTTTCTTTGCAGTTTTTGGCCAGGGCTGGGTTTGAACCCACCACCTCCAGAATATGGGGCCGGCTCTACATTTTTGAGCCACAGGCGCCGCCCAATGTTAACATCGTATGTACATTTATTAAGAACAGGAAGTCAGCGCTAGTCACAGTATTATTAACTACACCTACACCTTCTTTGTCTTTCACCAGTTTCACACCAGTGTTCTTTTTCTGTTCCAGAATCCTACCCAGAACCTCACATTCTACTTAGTAGTTATTTCTGTGACAGTTCCTGTCTTTTTTTATTTCTGGTAACTTTTGATACTTTTGAAGAATTCTGATTAGATATATTGTAGAATGTCCCTCAGTTTTACTTTTATGATGTTTCTTCATGATTGGGATAAGGTATTATATTTTGTCAAGAATGCCACAAAAATGTCATTTTCCTTTTAGCACATCCTTTAATTGTTAAAAAGCATAAATTATCTTATTTATTTGATTCTCATAATAGAAAAGGAAATCCGGTTAAATTAAATGGCTTGCCTTAGTTTATATAACAAGTAGCAGAGCTCCCATGTGATAACATTTGTTGACAATGTCTAATTTTTGTGTTGTTCTCTTTTTTATTTTAATTTTTTGTTTTCTTGAGACAGAGTATTTCTCTGTCACCCTGGCTAGATTGCAGTGTTGTCATCATGGCTCACTCAAACTTCTGGGCTCAGTCTGTCCTCCTGCCTCACACTTCTGAGTAGTTGGTACTACAGGCATACACTACTACACTCAGCTAATTTTTCTATTTTGTTGTAGGCAGGGGGCCTCGGTGGTACTGATGCTGGTTTCAAACTTCTGGCCTCAAGTGATCCTCCTGCCTCAGCCTCCCAAAATGCTACGATTATAGGCTCGCACCACCGTGACTGGCCTATTTTTTAAAGAGCATTTTTCTCATGTATTCACTTTTTTTGTTCAGAGCAACTAATGAATGCTTTTTGGTGAATTGAGACTTATTTCTCCTTTATCAATAAGGGAATTGGATTAATCAGATTTGACGTGTCTATTTGTTGCTGTGATGTAGAGATAGATAGGCCCTCTCCTGGAGAATAGAACTTGTATGGAATGAGTCCAAAAAGCAAGCCACTTCTTTTTTTTTTTTTTTTTTTTTAGAGACAGAGTCTTATTTTGTCACCCTTGGTAGAGTGTTGTGGCATCACAGCTCACAGCAACCTCCAGCTCTTGGGCTTAGGCAATTCTCTTGCCTCAGCCTCCCGAGTAGCTGGGACCACAGGCGCCCACCACAATGCCCTGTAAGGCATTCTTATATTTTTTTGTTGCAGTTTGGCTGGGGCCAGGTTTGAACCCACCACCCTCAGTATATGGGGCTGGCGCCCTACTCACTGAGCCACAGGCGCCACCCGAGCAAGCCATTTCTTGAAAGGCAGTTTTTTCTATTTGTATGTTTGTTCTCCCTCCCCTTATCTCCTCACATACTGAACCCTTGCTTAACACTTCCATCCTTGTCTAAACAGTGTTATTAGGGGAGAACGTTATAGCTTTCCTTATTCCAGAATGGGGAAGGGCAGGGAGTATAGTGCCTTTGAGAAGCTCCCAGGGAAGAAAGAGGTAAGGATAGCAGAGCAGTGTATGAATTTCAGAGCAACAGATGTCTCGTCGGTAATTTTATTTTTTTCTTTAAATATATTATAGTTGAAGCTTCTTGTCCTGATGGGGATGAGACAATTGAAACTATTGAGGCTGCTGAGGCCCTCCTCAATATGGATTCTCCTGGCCCTATGTTGGATGAAAAACGATTAAGTGAGTGTTTATGACTGTTCCTTTATATGTAGTTTACTAAATTATTCTTGCCATCTCTCAGATGGTAAATATCAAGAGACTAGAGAAGATGTCTTAATTTGGGAAATGAAGCCTTCAGGAAGAAAACTGATTTATGAGTTATCAAATAGATTATGCAGAATTTTTTCTCTTACCCTCATTGGTGAAAGTATCTGAGTATTTAGGTTCCAGACTGTTATAATTTAGTCATCTCTTGTGCTTGCTTTGGCAGCACATATATTAAAATTGGAACGATATAATTTAGTCATCTCCATAGATATTCCTCAGTGAATAGGGAAAAATCTGTTGAAAACTTTACTAATACTTCATGGCATAAAATTTCCTACCACATTATTAAATTGCTTTTAAATCCATGTTCTGCTTTGAGACATAGAATTAATAAAAAATTTAATTATTACTAAGTCAAGCCATGATATTTGTTGAATATTTGCTATATGCATAGCAACAGTATATAAAGCAATAGCATAATACACAAGCATATATGACAGTTTAATTTTGAAGGCACTAACTGTAAAAACCAAAAATAAAGGCCATGAGAGTGATAGGAAAGTATTCAGGGAGACACCAGAGACAGGCTTTATTGAGGGAGTGTTTTGACCTGGGCTATAAATGACAAATAAGCTTGTAATTGGTAGAAGAGATAGGATAGAGCATTCAAGCTGGAGGGAATGGATTGAGCCAAAGATACAGAGATACAGACTTGATAAATAAAAGAGAGAGAAAGAAAGGAAAGAAAAACAATTTGAAATTAAAATGTTTTGGTGTAGCTGAACTATAAGCTTTTTGGTGGGTGGGAAGTGAGATTGGCAAGGTAGTTTTAGTCTGCATTGTGGAAGCTTTGAAAAGCATGCCATATATATATATATATATATATAAAAATAGTTGAGTTCTTTTTTTCTCTACAAACTATGGGAAAATATGTAAATTTTATTTTTATTTCTAATTTTGGGGGGTTAAAGTATTGGTGTTGAGGAATATGGTCAGATCTGACTTAAGTTTCAGAAAATAACTAGCAACAATGTGAGGGATGGAGAGGAGAGACAAGATAGACTGGTGATGGGAAGTCAGCAAGAAAAAAGACTTTGGTATAGTCCAGTCAAACCTGTACTGATGTAGAGTACTTAATTTAGGAAGGCGGAAATAAAAACCAGGGAACAGATTTTGGGATTTTATTTCTGGTTTAGTCTTCATAGAAACAGGACATGATTTTATGAAATTGTTTTGGTTTATAATGTATAATTAGATGATTTTTATTTCCATTAGACAATAATATATTCAGCTCATCTGAAGATGACATTGTGGTTGCCCCAGTCACCCATGTATCTGTCACATTAGATGGGATTCCCGAAGTGATGGAAACTCAGCAGGTGCAAGAGAAATATGCAGACTCACCAGGAGCCTCCTCACCAGAGCAGCCTAAGAGAAAGAAAGGTGGGTCGGCAACTTGCTTAGGGCAGTCAAGTCTTCATGTGGAATCTAGATATAATTTTTATTCAAGGATATTTCCACACCAGCTAAAACTTTTGTAAGAGAAAAAAATCAGGATATAAAACATAAATTACGAAGTTTTCTTCATATTAGGGTCATTTTTTTAAGTTAAATTATTTTATGCACTTAAAAATGTTAATATGAGTTGAAAATCAGTAGGTAAGTAACTGAAGAGGAAACTGCTAGAATGTGTTAAATGGGAATTTTTAACTTTTCACAAATTGAAGTCTGATACTCATTTCATTTCCATTGCCTTCTGATTCTATTCCTGGTTGTTTAGTATTTTGAGTATATTTATCTTTGTTAATGGTATCACCAGCCACCCAGTGACCTAAGTTTCCATAAAAGTAAGGGAAATTTCAAGAGCCAAAAATGAAGAGGAAAGTAAAAATAGTTAAGCATGATCTGACACTGCAGCAACTTTGAAGGGCTAAGAAGGACATATCAGGGGGTTTGGTTTTATTGCCCATGTAGAGGCAGAAGCTTAGGTCTTGAGCCTATATAAGATGGAGTATTGGACAGAGACCCATGATGGGCTATACCCCTGGGAGGGGAAACATCCACTCACTAGCACAGATAGATATTAAGGAAGCTTGTATTTATTTCTCAGCCAGGTCTGTGAATAGAGAAATTATTCTCTATAAATTCTTGAGAATTCATAATCTTAGGCCTGTGTTATCCTAGATTTGTGATTAGACTTAAAACTATCACTGACGTTAGGAATTCCCAGCCAGGTAATTAACATAAAAGTGGCCCAGGATGGTAATAACTTTGAGGGACCAGGCAGAAGCTCTTGTAAAATTGCTCTGGTGGGTTACACATTCAACCTAGGACACACTTATTTCCTCAGATAAAGCCTTGTTGAAGGTGTATTCACATTTTGGTATCATAGAATACATGAAGAAGATACTTCCTGAATGAGAAGCAACAGACCTAGAAAGCCCCATGGTTAATTCTCTATGAACCACAGGTAATAGAATTATCAGTAAAAGCTTTACATGAATAGGATTGTAATTTTTAAAGCAAAAAGAAATAAAAAACATGGTCAAAGAATAACATTGTTAATTTAAAAAAACATGGTCAAAGAATAAGCCTATTAAAAAAGACCAGGTGGAACTTCCTCTTCTAATCAAGGTGGAATAACAGAACACGGATTTACCCTCCCACCTGAAACAACTAAAAACACAGACAAAATATATGAAACAATGGTACTGAGGAAATTGGACATCAGTCAACAAAAGCCAGAGATCCCTGAGAGACAGGAAACAAATGAGGTGAGCCCTGTGATTGCCCCACCTTATTGTAAGAAGCAACTTGTGGGGAAAAATAGTTTTGTCAGTTTCTTTAAAAAATTTTTTTTCAATAAAACCAAATGATAAAAGTTTTTTGTTGTTGATACTGTTTTTGAGACAGGGCCTTGCTCTATTGCCTGAGATGGAGTTCAGTGGTGTCATCAGTAGCTCCACTACAACCTCAAGCTCCTGGGCTCAAGTGATCCTCCTGCTGCAGCCTCTTGAGTAGCTGGGAATACAGGTGCCCACTACCATGCCCTGCTGAGTTTTAAATTGTTTTTAGAGACAGGGTCTTACTACATTGCTCGGGCTGATCTTAAACTTCTGGCTGTAGGCAGTCCTTCTGCCTCAGTTTCCCAATGTGCTATGGTATCAAACAGGCATGAGCCACCACACCCAGCCTTGAAAAATCTAATGTATACTTAACACGTAACCCAACCATTTTACTACTGGGTATTTACGCAAAGGAAATCAAAGCGTGTGTAGAAAAACTTGTACATGAATGTTTTTAGCTGCCTTATTTGCAATTGACCAAAACTGGAGGCAATCCAAAAGTCCATCAGCTGATGGTTGGATAAACAGTTATAAAATAACTCAGCAATAAAACGGAATATACTGTTGATACATACAACAAAAATAGGCGAATCTCAACATAATTATGTAAAGGAGAGAAGCCAGACACAAAAGAGTATGCTTCTACAGTTGACCCTCAAACCATGTGGAGGAGGGGGGCACTGATCCCTGTGCAGTCAGAAACCTGTGCATAACTCCTGACTCCCTAAAACTTGAAAAATAGCTGCCTGTTAACTGAAAGCATTGTTGATAGCAAACAACCGATCAACATGTTTTGTCATTTGTATTATGTCCTATATTCTTATAATAAGTAAGCTGGAAAAAAGAAAATCATAAGAAGTAGTAAATTTACTGTTCGTTAAGTGGAAGCAGGTCACCCTAAAGGTCTTCATCCCCATTATTTTCATGTTGAGTTGGTGGAGGAGGTGTAGGAGGAGAAGGAAGAAGGAGGGTTGACCTTGCTGTCTCAGGTGTGGCAGAAGTGAAGGAAGTAGAAGGGGAGGCAGCCTTATTAAAAAAAAAAAAAATCCCGGGCAGCCCCTGTGGCTCAATGGAGTAGGGCGCTGGCCCCATATGCCGGAGGTGGCAGGTTCAAACCCAGCCCTGGCCAAAAACTGCAAAAGAAAATCCCTGTATTAGCTAAGCATGGTGGTGCACACCTTTGTAATCCTGGCTAGTTAGGAGGCTGAGGCAGGAAGATCACTTGGGCCTAGCAATTCAAGGTCACAGTGAGCTGTGATGAGGCTACTGTACTCTAGCCAGCAGGACACTGTCTCTAAAAACAAACAAAAAACATCTCTGTATAAGTGGACCCAGGCTGTACAAATCTGTGTTATTCAAGGTTCAGTCACACACACACACACACACACACACATACACACATATATTTGAAAGAGATAGAGTCTTACTTCATCATCCTTGGTAGAGTGCTGTAACGTCACAGCTCACAGCAACCTCCAGCTCTTGGGCTTAGGCAATTCTCTTGCCTCAGGTTCTCCAAGCAGCTGGGACTACAGGCACCTGCCAAATTGCTGGGCTATTTTTTGTTGCAGTTTGGCTTGGGGCCCAGGTTCAAACCCTCCACCCTCAGTATATGGCACTGGTGCCCTACTTAGTGAGCCACAGGCACCACTTAGGATCAGCTATATTTTTAAAAAACTCTAGAAATTGCAAACTAATCTGTAACATAAGGACTGGAGGCAGATGATTGTTTGCCTATGGATTGGACAAGGTAGGCAAGAGTGAGATGTAAGGATTAGAAAAGGTCACAGAGTACATTTGGGAGTGATGAATACGTTGTTTGTCTTGAAGGTAGTGATATTCCACATGTGTACACATATGTCCAAACTTAGTAAGCTATGAACTTTAAATATGTAGTTTATATATGTCATTATACC
>NW_003852435.1:827415-830927 GCF_000181295.1 Otolemur garnettii
CCTCAGCCTCCCAAGTAGCTGGGACTATAGGCACCCACCACACGCCTGGTTATTTTTTGGTTGTAGTTGTCATTGTTTGGCAGACCTGGGCTGGATTTGAACCTGTTGAGCTCTGGTGTATGTGGCTGGTATCCTAGCTGCTGAGCTACAGGTGCCAAGCCTCATTTGGCAGTCTTAAGGGGAGCCAGAGAATGATCTTTCTATAACTTCCTTAACTTTCCCTCAAGTGACTTCAGAAATATTTTCCTTTTCAGATTCTGGGGATAGGTTGTTACTAACCTTGTGATTTTTAGCTCTGGCTAAATTGGTAGAGTGCCTGATATTATTTTAACCCAGAATTTACCATTGTGATCTAGACCAGAGAGTCAGCCTTAAGAATTTTGAGATAGAAGGTAGAACTAAAATATTCTTTATTTCTCACAAATGGAATGGTTATTTGTTCAGATAGCATGATCATCTCATCCTAAATATGTGGCTATGCTGTGCTACCAAGCTGTGGTTAAAGAAATTACAAACGGCTCAGGGCCTATGGCTCAGTGAGTGGGGCACTGGCCACTTACACCAAGGATGGTGGGTTTGAGCCTGACCCAGGCCTGCTAAACAACGATGACAATTGCAGCCCAAAAATGGTTGGGCATTCTGGCAAGCACCTGTGGTCCCAGCTACTCAGGAGGCTGAGGCAAGAGAATTGCTTAAGCTCAAGAGTTGAGGTTGCTGTGAGCTTTGATGCCACAGCACTCTACTGAGGACAACATAGTGAGACTATGTCTCAAAAAAAAGAAAAGAAATTACAAACAATGCTCCAGAATCTGATGGACCCAGACTGAGGCTGTTGGGATGGACTTATTTGGAGATTGATGTGTACCCAGGAAGTTTGTTTACTGTGAAAATACACAGGAGTCGGTAATCATCAGAGAAATGCAAATCAAAACCACCCTGAGATGGCACTTAACCCCAGTGAGAATAGCCCACATCACAAAGTCCCAGAGTTGCACATGCTGGTGTGGGTGTGGAGAGAGAGAGGGACTTTTTTTTTTTTTTTTGAGACATAGTCTCATGTTACCCTTGGTACAGTGCTGTGGCATCACAGCTCAGGCAACCTCAAACTCTTGGGCTTAAAAAATTCTCTTGTTGGGAGGCTCAGTGAGTAGGGTGCTAGCCCCATATACCAAGGGTGGCTGGTACTGGCCAAACTGCAACAACAACAACAAAAAAAAAATAGCTGGGCATTGTGGCAGGCACCAATAGACCCTGCTACTTGGGAGGCTGAGGCAAGAAAATCGCCAAAGCCCAAGAGCTGGAGGTTGCTGTGAGCTGTGACGCCATAGCACTCTATCCAGAGTGACAAAATGAGACTCTTGTCTCTAAAAAAAAATTCTCTTGCCTCAGCCTTCCAAGTAGCTGGCCTGGGCCAGGTTTGAACCTGCTACCCTCAGTGTATGTGGCTGGCACCGTAGGCGTTGAGCTGAGAGAGGGACACTTTTATATTGTTGGTGAGACTTCAAACTAATACAGCCTCTTCGGAAAGAAGTATGGAGAATCTT
Source organism: Otolemur garnettii (assembly GCF_000181295.1). Lineage (NCBI taxonomy): Eukaryota > Metazoa > Chordata > Mammalia > Primates > Galagidae > Otolemur > Otolemur garnettii. The sequence goes on from NW_003852435.1 coordinate 828,960, forward strand.
CAAAGAACTCGAATTACACCTCCCATTTGACTCCATAATACCACTACTAGGCATCTACCCTGAAGAAAAAAATAATTTTATCATAAAGACATTTGCACTAGATTGTTTATTGAAGCTCAATATACAATTACCAAGATGAGGTAACAACCAAAATGTCCATCAGCTCAGGAATGGATTAACAAACTATGGTATATGTATACCATGGAATACTATTCAGCCATAAGAAAGGGTGGTGGCTTTACATCTTTTGTATTAACCGAGATAGAGCTGAAACACATTATTCTTAGTAAAGTATCACAAGAACGGAGAAGCAGGAATCCAGTGTACTCGATTTTATTATGTAGGCAGTAGATGATCTAACACACCCACATAGGAGAACAACTTAATTCTATTCATGTTGGGAGGGGGATTGGTGCGCTCCCACTTAAAGGGCACAAGGTAGGGGTATATGGCACCCCTTTTGGGTGTGTAGCACAACTACAAAAGGGGGTCTACCTAACAATTCAAATATTGTGACCTGGTTGTTTGTACCCTCGCAATAACCTGAAATAAAAAAATAATAATAAAAAAAATGCACAGGAGCCAGGCATGGTGGAACATGCATATAGTCCCAGCTATTTAGAAGGTTGGGGCAGGGGGATTGCTTGCACCTAGGAGTTCTGGCCTATAGTGTGCTGTCTGCACTAAGGTGCATCAGGTGTCTGCACTAAGTTCATATCAATATGGTGACCTCCTAGGAGCAAGGAACTGCGAGATTGCCTAAGGAGGGGTGGACATGGGAGCAGGTCAAAACTGTGCTGATCAGTAGTGGGAGTGTGCCTGTGAATAGCCACTGTAGTCCAACCTGGGCAAGACTCGATTTCTAAAAAATAAATAAATAAAATACTCAGGAAAAATTGTGGTCCACCAAACTGTTGCCTTGTGTATTTTTCTGTATTTCTAGAATTTGAGGAAGTTTCTCATACTTGGGAACTAACTGCAGGCATGTCTTCAGAGAGAGAAGACATCCAGAAAAGAAATCCAGTTCTCCTCCCTTAAAAGTTTATTTAACCACCAGGCAGACAAACTTATATGGCTTATATTTTGAGCCCAAGTTTTATTCTCAAGAGTATTCTCCAAAATTTTAAGAAAGAACTATTAGTATTGTTGCCTCAAAGAGAGAAATATAATAGTTTTCATTTAACCTCATTTTTACATATATAAGCTAAATTATCATTTCTTATGTAAGAGTTTGTGATCTAACCTACATTTAATATTCAGTTTTTACTGAGGTGGTTTTCCTATTAGTAAATGGTGTTTTAAGAGACCAGCATATGTGACCCATATATTAATACAAAGTATTTGGTATTTGAAATTTAGGATATATGACAAAATAGCTAAAGTTTATTCTCTTTCATTTTTGAAGTCATATACTTATGCAGAACTATTCTTATTTCAGGGAGAAAAAGTAAACCACCACGACCAGATTCCCCAGCCACTACACCAAATATATCTGTAAAGAAGAAAAACAAAGATGGGAAGGGTAGGTACTACTGTAATACTTACTGGTCAAGTAACGTTAAGATAGCTTTGTAACATCTGTATATTGTAAGTAGAAACCACCAGCTTTCTTGCTCTCACTGCTGTCACATGTTATTAGATATAGTTGCCAATTTCTATAAAGAAACTAGTAATTCCTGTAATCTTTGCACTTTGGAAGCCCAAGATAGGAGGACTGCTTTAGAGCAGGAATTTGAGACCAGTCTGGGCAATAGTGAAACTCCATTTCTACAGAAAAATTAAAAAATGAGTCAGGCATGGTAGCATGTGTCTGTATTACTCCCAGCTAGGTGGAAGTCTGAGGCAGGATGATGTCTTTTTTTTTCTTTTTTTGAGACAGAGCCTCAAGCTATCCCCCTGGGTAGAGTGCCGTGGCTTCACAGCTCACAGCAACCTTCAACTCCTGGGCTCAAGCGAGTCTCCTGCCTC
>NW_003852435.1:831683-832982 GCF_000181295.1 Otolemur garnettii
GTCTGTGTGATGATTTGTAAAGAGGGAGAAAAAAATTGTCTCAAAGTGCGTTCTTCCTAAATTATCAAAATCTAACTAGATTGTTCAGACATCTTTGTGGGACTAACAAAAAGATCTTTATTAGACTTTAAAAATTATGACCATTATGTCATCATTACTAACTAAATTACATCACCAATACTAATGGAATTATATGATATTTTATCTAACTATAGATGGAACTTTTATGACTTGTAGTTGTTTTTATTGTGGTCTTTTACATGAAATGTTGCTCATTTAAAGAGAAATTGTTTTTGTTTCAGGAAATACAATTTATCTTTGGGAGTTTTTATTGGCACTGCTCCAGGACAAAGCTACCTGTCCTAAGTACATCAAATGGACCCAGCGAGAGAAAGGCATTTTTAAATTGGTAGATTCTAAAGCAGTGTCCAGACTGTGGGGGAAGCACAAAAACAAACCTGATATGAATTATGAGACCATGGGACGAGCACTCAGGTATGTAGATTTTCGTAGTTTACTGTTAAGAATATCACTTGGTAAATAGTAAAAAATCGGTAACTTTTTAAAAATTAAGGGATTTAAGAAATAGTGAATTTTATTTATTGAAGTGCCAAAACCACAATACTTAACAGAAATCACTATGCATTCAAATTGAAATTGTATTCCAATCTTGGAAAATGTTTTTCCTTCCAAAAGAAAAAAAAAAATCTTGGTGGGTGTAGTGGCTCATGCCCATAATCTTAGCATTCTGGGAGGCCTTGAGGGTAGATCCCCTAAGCCCAGGAGTACAAGACCAGCCTGAGGAAGAGCAAGACTCCATCTCTACTAAAAATAGAAAAACTAGCTGAGCATTATGGCAGGTACCTTTAGTCCCAGCTACTCGGGATTCTGAGGCAAGGGGAGAGTCAAAGAGATTGAGGATGCTATGGACTATGATGCCATGGCACTCTATTCAGGGTATAGAATGAGACTCTCTAATTTGAGAGACCAGCATATGTGACCCATATATTAATACAAAGTATTTGACATTTGAAATTTAGGATATATGACAAAATAGCTAAATTTTCTAATTTGAGAGAGGCTCATTCTATACCTAGAGTGCCATGGCATCCTAGTCCATAGCAACCTCAATCTCTTGATATATCTATATCTTCATGCAAACAACAGATATGTTATAAGGAGATAAGAGGGCTGGGCATAGTGTTATGGGTCTGTAGCCCTAGCACTTTGGGAGGCTAAGGAAGGAGGATCACTTGAGTCAGGAATTTGACATTACAGTGAGTCATGACTGGGCCACCA
>NW_003852435.1:833220-833724 GCF_000181295.1 Otolemur garnettii
AGCTATATTCAGGAGGCTAAGGCAGGAGGTTTGCTTGAACTCAGGAGTTTGAGGTTCAGCTGTGCTAGGCTAATGCCAGCGTACTCTAGCCCAGGCAACAGAGGGAGATTCTGTTTTTAAAAAAGAATTGTAAATAGGCTATTAGGTCCATAGATTTTGAGCTATTAAATTTGGCAAAGAACTAATAGTGGTAATACAGGTACATAATAAGAGGGTATGTTTTTATACATGTTTGTTATGGTGGAATAAATTAATACTTCAAAAATGATGCTAGACAGCATGAAAATTTTGAATAAGCCACCATTTAGTTATTATTATTCAATTCTTTTTTACTTATTTATTTTTTGAGACAGTCTTACTTTGTCACCTCTGATTAGAGTGCTCACAGCAACCTCAAACTCCTGGGTTTGAGCAATCCTCTTGCCTCAGCCTCCCAAGTACCTGGGACTATAGGTGTGTCACTACTCCTGGCTAGTTTTTCTATTTTTAGTAGAGACACAGTCT
>NW_003852435.1:834189-838738 GCF_000181295.1 Otolemur garnettii
CCTCCGCCTCCCAAGTAGCTGGGACCACAGGCGCCCACCACAACGCCCGGCTATTTTTTGGTTGCAGCCGTCATTGTTGTTTGGCGGGTCCGGGCTGGATTCGAACCGGCCACCATAGGTGTACGTGGCTGGCGCCGAGCCGCCCCATTTTATTCTTAACCACATTTTTATTTTCTTATCATAGTGTCATTTATTTTCCCAGGTATGCATGTATTTGAGAAAGATTTACTGGAAATAGGAATGAGCTTAATGAGTTTTAGGGTACACATAATTTGGCAATCTTAAACAAATTTAGTTACAGTTTTAGGTTTTTTTTAATTTATACCTTTTAGGTTCTTAACTGTATTAAAATTGATGACAAAATTTGGAACACTTCTATTATACATCATTAAATCTTACACACAAAATTCAATTAAATTTACTAAATCAAATTTAAACTGATAGAAACATTGACAGGAGGGGGAATAATTTCCTTGAAGTTTATTCTAGATTTAGCCAAAGGATACAGAAAGGAAGAATGAAGAGCCAGAAGATTCCACATACTTTAAATACAATTGGTTTTAGATTCAGTATGATAATAAGGACTTTATCCATAAATGTATGTGTATCTTACATAAAATAACTGCCCTTCATTCATAAATGTTTTTCTCATTTGTTTGAGTCCAACTTTTAAATTTAGTTTATGATTAGGAAAATTTGATTTTGTTGGTTATTATTTTAACTTACGTTTGATTGAATAGAATATTGATGAAACTGTCTGCTTTGTATAGGTACTATTACCAAAGGGGTATCCTGGCAAAAGTGGAAGGTCAGCGCCTGGTGTATCAGTTTAAAGAAATGCCAAAAGATCTTATATATATAGATGATGAGGATCCAAGTTCCAGTATAGAGTCTTCGGATCCACCATTATCTTCAACAACCACTTCAAGCAGGAATCAAGCAAGCCGATCTAGAGTGTCTTCAAGTCCAGGAATCAAAGGAGGAGCCACTACAGTTCTAAAATCAGGGAATTCTAAAGCTACAAAACCCAAAGATCCTGTGGAAGCTGTACAGCCAACAGAAGTTTTGAGGACAATGCAACCCTCACAGTCTCCATATCCTACCCAGCTCTTCCGGACTGTTCATGTAGTACAGCCAGTACAAGCTGTCCCAGAAGGGGAAGCACCAAGCAACATGCAGGATGAAACATTAAATTCGTCTGTTCAAAGTATTAGGTAAGAAAATTAAAATTACCAAGTTGTATCACTACATGATGTTTCTAACCAGAGCAATTATTAAAATGGGTCAAGATTCATCTGATGACATGGGCCCTATTGGAGGGAAGATTTAGAAGTGAAAAGAAAAATAGATTTCTTTCTTTCTTTTGGCATAAAAGAAAAGAAGGGAGGGAAGGAAGGAAGGGTGAGAGAGAGAGACAGACAGACAAGAGATTTTGTAATATTTGTATCATACTTGCTCTGGTTGAGCATCCCCAAATCTAAAATGCTCCAGTGAGCATTTACTTTGAATGCCAGGTTGATCTTCAAAAGATTTTGGATTTTATTTTATTTTAATTATTTATTTTTAAGGTTTTTGGCCGGGGCTGGGTTTGAACCCGCCACCTCCAGTATATGGGGCTGGTGCCCTACTCCTTGAGCCTTGGCACCACCCCTATTTTATTATTATTTTTTTTGAGACAGAGTCTCAAGCTGTCACCCTGGGTAGAATGCTGTGGCATCATAGCTCACAGCAACCTCCAACTCCTAAGCCTTGATTTTTCTATTTTTAATAGAGATGGGTTTTTTTTTTTTTTTTGCTCAGGCTTGTCTCAAACTCATGAGCTCAAGCTAACCAGCCTCAGCCTCCCAGAGTGCTAGGATTACAGGCATGAGCGACTACGCCTGGCCCAGATTTTAGAACATTTCAGATTTGGGATGCTAAAGTGGTACTTACTTAGCTGTCACTCTATTTTCAATTTCATTAGGCCCTATTGGTTAGGTGTGATGACTGTTGAAAGTGGGTGGTTCCACCCATTGGTTTCTAGGCAATATTTGTGTTGATAGGAGATACTGTGTTTCCACAAAAATAAGACCCACCCCAAAAATAAGCCCTAGCAGGATTTCTATGCATTTGTTAAATTTAAGTCCTACCCCAATAATAAGACCTAGTGATGGGCATGGCTATGCAGTGTATCTGCATAGCCACTGGCATGCATTTCAGCGCTGAGCCGTAAGGAAGACTGCAATACCTTTTATCTGCCACAGCTCCTTTCTCTGCGCCATTCACACTTGCACGCATGCACTGTGGTAACCGTGGTTGCAGGCGTCCTATTGTGCACGTGCGAATAGCTAGGGGAAAGGAATTCACACATCACCAGCCCCAGCCCCACCAACAAGGTTGGCTCCCCGTCAGGTTCCAGAAGGTGATGACTTAACTGTATTTGAATAAATGTAGATTGTTGTATTATACTTAATCAAAATAAGATAGCCCCTGAAAATAAGCCCTAGTGTGTCGTCTTGAGAAAAAATACATATAAGACAGTGTCTTATTTTCTGGGAAACACAGTATACAAATGGCACAGTGAGGCACTGAGACACCCTTCTTGGAGTGAGTCAGTGGAATTTTTTAGATCTGTGTTCAAACTTTCCTTTTTAAACTGTATGAAACAAAACAAAAAACACCTCTCGCATTGAAAGATACTATAAATAGTGGACACTGTATTGGATACTACTTTACTGTCAGTGTCAGTTCTGAACAATACCCAATGCCAGATACTAAAACACCGTAAGACTTGCCAGGAAAGTTCAGAGCTGCACTCCCTCCCATTGGCTTTTAAAGTGTCCTTGGTGTACCTTTCAGCACCTTCCTTTCCATGGACTCTGCCTGCTTCTAAAAATTCTTTTTTTCAGAGCAGACTATATATTACTATAAGTCATTTTTCTAAAGTAGTTTTGATATGTTTCCTTCTTGCTGCTTTTGTTAGATCCAAGTTGCATGCAGAATGCAATCCAATTTCTGTAGGCTCAGCTGCTAGTTTTCACCTTCTGCTAATATAATGCCTCCCTTACTATCCAACTAAAGCTGATTAAACCTTGTCTGTGTCTCATCTCAGTTCGTTATATAAACTTAGTGTTTCAGTTTATTTTAATTGATATCTCTTCCTATGTATTTAAATATTTAGAAGGTTGGCCAAGTGGTGGCTCATGCCTGTAATCCCAGAACTCCGGGAGGCTAAGGTGGGAGGATTTTGCTTGAGCTCAAGAGTTCACAAGCAGCCTGAGCAAAGCGAGACCCCATTTCTAGTGAAGAGAGAATGATTAGCCAGGCATGGTGGCACATACCTGTAGTCCCAGCACCTTGAATGGCTTGAGGCAGGAGAATTGTTTGAGCCCAGGATTTTGAGGTTGCTATGAGCTAGGCTGAGCCCATTGCACTCTAGTCTGAGCAACATAGCAAGACTCTGTCTCAAAAAAATAAACAAACAGGAGCTACATTTTACTCAGCGTCATCTCTTAGTACCTCACGTTGTTATATGTCGGATACTTTCATATTTATAGAATTTACTTTGAATACTGTATATAGTCTTACCTACTCTTAGGGTAATGAGTTCTCTATTGGACTACTTATAGAATGAAGAAATACAAAATTAAACTTTTTCAAATTTAAAGACATATACTTTTATTACAGTAACTCATTCCTATATTTATATGCTTATATGTAGATACCTATTCTTATTTAATTACTGGTGTTTTTTTGCAGTTTTTGGCCGGGGCTGGGTTTGAACTTGCCACCTCTAGCATATAGGGCCGGCACCCTACTCCTTTGAGCCACAGGCACCGCCCCTAATCACTGGTCTTTTAAAAAGTTTTTCTCTTACTTAGTTTTATCTTTTATTTTTCTCCTTAAAATTCTACTTATTATCAAGCAGTTAACCTTTAACAGAATACATTGTATTCCCTGAAATGACTAGATGTGGGAAGGAAAAGCTAATAAATAGGAACGATCTTTGAAGACATACAGCTGCTTATCCTTTATAACTGTATTATCACTCCTAATAAAATTAACAGTAATTTGTCTGTATCTTTCTTGATTCTATTATTATTATACTTATTAATAAAGTTTCAGGCCAGGCACTGTGGCTTACATTTGTAATCCTAGCAGTTGGGAGTCTGAGGTGGGAGGATCACTTGAGGCCAAGAGTTCAAGACTAGACCATGCAACATAACCAGACTGCATCTCTACAAAAAGGTTTTTTTTAAAAAAAAAAAAATGAATTAAAAGTTTAATTCTGAATCATTTTTATAACTGCATTTTCTCTTGACAAAAAGTTTTTTAAAAGCTAGCTGGGCATGGTGCTATACTCCAGTGTCCCCAATGAACAGATGAGGAAACTGAAGCAAGGATAGGCCAAGGAATTTGATCACATCCAGTAAGTGGTAGAGGTAGTGTTTTAATGCAAGCATATTAGCCCAAAGCAGTGAGGTTAATGACTTGCCTCACTGCCTACTGATTTACATAAATGCACATGAAACCTGTCTACATGGGTTTTCTGTGATAAAAAAAAAAAAAA